>NC_138782.1:98460044-98628432 GCF_965178545.1 Coloeus monedula
TGCTAGGCAAGGTTTTTCTGTGTAAAATTTGCAAAGAAGCAAGAATTTGCAAAGAAGCTAAGTAAGGGTTTTAGTGACAGAGGCTTTCATTCTGGATTTTAAACATTTACACAGTATTTAGCATTTCTGATGCAGTTTTATGATGCCATATAAATACTGAATAAAGTTATTTCTAGACAAGTTTTAAATATTAATCATTTTATTAATTTTTTTTCTCAGCTTCAGAGTACTTCTTAGGCTTGGTGACTTAGTGTTTATTTTGGTCTTTCAGTGTTTGAAAAAGACTTATATACCAGATGTATCAGTCAGTCCATTTTCATCAGGATTGTAGATAAATTAATATTGGGTGGTCATGCCTCTGATATCGAGACAAGGAAGAATCTTTTTTTCTTCTTCATGCTGAATGTTAGGTTACGGAGCAATGTATATGCCTGAGGACTTGAACAATCTCTTGAAATGGAAAATTTTGTGGCAGCATAAAATATGTATAATTAAATATTACTTTTATTATAAAACTATGTTTTTCTTTTCCTGCAGCAATTTTGAGTTACAAAGCACCCTTTTTTTCTGCCCCCAAGCATTTTACAATCCACCAAGTTAAAGTAAAAATCAATTACTGCATCTGCCTGAAATATCAAGCCCCATTTATTTCTCTCCCAATAGCAGAATTAACAACCACAGGTTAAATAGAAATGTTATTCCTCTGCCTTCAAGCTAGTTTATATCTCATTTGAGATACTCTTTCCATTGATATGTGAACATTTTCATGTATATGACAATGTGTGACAATCCTCTGCATGTGTATAGCTCTAAATAAACACTGTGCAGTCTCCTCCCCCAGAATTACATAGCTGGAAAATATTACTCAGCCTAAATGTAGGTAGTTTCCTCTAAGAAATAAAATTTTATCAGGTGTTAAGACATGCCTAATGTACCAGAATTCTTCTGATCATTGGGATTTCAAAGTATCTGGGAATCACCATGAGAAAGGGAAATTTGGGGTCTGAAGAAAGGATAGCTTGAAGGCAGGCTATCAGAGTGGTGCATGGTTAACCATGCCTGTACACCCTTCGCAGACGCCTCACCTATAGACATCTAACAGGCCAAACAGTCAATTTAGTCAGTCATTCAGCTGAAATCCTTTTACAATCTACTGTGCACTTTTGTAAATCTCTTATTCTGCAGAGATCTACAACAATCAGTACTGATTTCTACAAGGCTACAAACTTTCACTAGTTAAATTTATTTTAAACCTGGGATTAAAGCAAACCTGTAAATATCATATTCAGTTTATCACAGCTTTCAATATTTTTGGTAGGTTTTGACTGGCTATGTTTTGGTGTGCATTTGGAATTTTTGCAGATTTGAAGATATGCAGAAATTGCTAATCTTTTCCTTAGTCCTTCATATGTGTTCTATTCAAGTGAAGGGATAGAAAAATTAAAAACCCTGAAAATAAGTTAAATTTTTTGTCTCAGAGTTATTCAGAACACTATGACCATGTGTATGAGTATAGGATAGAGTTTCTCTGGGGAAAATTACAGTACATGATGGGAAAGTATTTTTAGTTTCAGGCAGAATTCTTTATGCTAATCCAGCTAGATTCAATGTCTATTTCTGTGTGCTAAATTAATATTCAGACTATTCCTAAAGTGACGAAGGACTGAAGACTAACATATTAAGGAATACAAATATTTAATTGGCAGAAATGGTTGTAAAATGCTATGTATAATACTTCATATTTATGGATGTCCAGAGTATATTTGACCAATCCCTTAGCCTAAAGTCTGTCTGCTAAGAAAAAAAGAAGCCATTCACAGAACAAGAAAATTAGGAATCATGACGGTGACAATTTTAAAATCCTGCTAAGGATATATCTCTTCCTTAGATGCCACACTTCATAAAAGTATGCACATCATCTTCTCCTTAACATTTTTTCCTGCCCTCTAAAACTGCCTTTTCTAAAGAAAACTGTGATATAGCACAAGTTGAAAGTTCATTCTTAGGTTATTCTTCTGAAGTCTATTCTGCAAACTTTCTTAAAAAATGCTTAGAATAAGGGCATATGAAGTGTCAATCCTTTTGAAGGCATAATCCAATTAATTAACTAGAGCATGAGAACTCTCTTTTTTTATACACAGAGTACAAGTCAAGTTGCAACATCTAACAAAGTTATTCATCTGTGCTACTTCAGAAAGTCTTACAATAAAGATTATCATAGGCTGCAGAGTTGGAACATCAGTTAAAATATTACATTTGCTTTCTTTCCTTTAGACATCTGAAAATTAAATTTGGTCTAAGTTATGTTTACTTTAATTGATAGAAATTGATATACCATAGTCAGTGGTGATAGTGAGCTGACCAATAATCAGCCAAGAGAAATAAAAATATAAAGACATAGGGACTTCTTTTTTTGTTGCTTGGATTTTTTGGCATTTGTTGTTTGAGGGGTTTGGTTTTGGGTTTGGTTCGTTTTTTTGTTTGTGCACTCCATTTCAGAGTGTAACTCACTTTGGACAGCTGCCAACATTGCAAACTTGAGAGGAGGAGGAGGTTTATTTTATCTGTCCTTAAAAGAAAAACAAAAATAAACTGGAGATCCCTCACTGCAAACTTTTGACGTATTATTAGCAAAATAAAATTTGTTCTTCAGAAAGCAAATTCCTCTTGCATCACTGCTGTTAAAGGTAAAGGTAATGACTTCTTTAGAGTAAATGATGTCAGTAGTATGACTAGTGAATTTTCCCCAGAAAACTGGAGTGGTGATGTGATTAAAACTTTTCATGTATTTATACTAAAGACAAAGTAATTATTTTACATTAATAACAAAATAAGAAACACATTTCTTTAATGTGATATCTTTGCCTTACCTCTGAGAGTTTGTCCATTAGAGCCTTTTAAGAGACACTTTAAAGATCTTTTTTTTTTTTCAGGTTTCATTTGATTTATTTTTAAAACTGTCTTAGCATTTCTTTTTTGATGGCTCTGCATATTTTTCTTTCTCAGGTGCATAGCAAAGACAGAGAAAGAAAGATGAGTGATGCTAAGGAACATCAACTCTTTTACTGTTGATGCTGGTTTGTTTTATAGACCTGCAGTCATCAGTTATGTTCTATAACTGTCATGTAAAGCAATATCACACAAACATATGAATACCTTGGTTTGATAGTGGTGCTGTTAAAATAACAAGAGATGCCTTGTTTCAGATATCTATTGGACTTTGGCAAAGCTTCACCTGTACATCTGTAATACTACTTTGAAGAATATGCTACTAAAGTTAAAAGTCATCCATTGCAATTTTGACCTTGATCAGAGGAGCTAAGGAAGAAAATTTTTCTCTAGTTACGATACTGACTTCTCTATGATTTTATATTGTACTGCTTTTGAACACTTGGTATCGGTAGCCTCATTTCCTAGGAATGTCAGGGAAGTCATAAATTAGTCATAGAAATAACACAACCCTCCTTTCTAAAAATTCAGGATATGATTTCGTTTTGTAATGGGTATTGTCTGCTTTTTATCCAGTGGAAAAGAAATATGATTGATTCTGTTACAGTCTGTTGCTAGAGTTCTCCCAGGATACAGAGTGACTGTGTGCCATAGAGTTCACAATTCTTCATGTTTTATTTTATTTTTGCTCTTGACTGTACCCTCACAGCTAGACAACTGTTATAAGAGCATGTTAGCCTTTTTAATAATCTATATTCATATTTCAATAATATGAGGAGATATAAGTGGTGTTTGGTACTAAGCCTAGTTGAGAAGTATTTGCACTTCTATTTCTGTTTTCCAAATACTTACACTAACTTTGTTATCCATGCCCTAACCTTCATTATTAGGTGTGTAATGTCTTATAATCTTCTTACACTCACCATGCATGTTTTGTTATGTGATAAAGCACTTCTATCAAAGCAATCCATATCTGAATATTAAATAGAACATCTCTTGAGGTTTTGTTTCTTATCTCAGAATGAATTAATGATTTTTATGACCATTTTCTTTAAAGAAACAGGTTTGCATTAGCATTTTAATACTATCTGCCAATAGACATTTAGAAGACTGAGACAGAAATGTGCACAACAGCGAAATTAACTTAAATATCAAAGAGTAAAATTTAAAATGTGTATTTATTACAGCATGGCATGTTTTGCTCATAGAGACTCAATGCCATTTCAGAGTGAAAGAAAAGGCAAATCTTGTTTCCTCATGCAGTAGAAAGGAAAATCCAGACCACAGACCAAAATCTAAAGCCTGGTATTTGCTTTAGTTCAAGTCATAGCTTCCTAGGCACCATGATGTTTCTCCATCCCTAACTGCCCTCTGTGCAAATGCAAGAATAAATCTGCTTAGGGTCATTTCATACAGAGATGAACTGTTTTCTACATGAGAGTGAAAAACTATTGGTTTCAATTTTGAACATTTGTGGGAAAACTTCTAGGCCTTGATGGAAATGATTTAGTAGAAGAACAGGGTATTGCACTTGTGCAACCTACCATACAAAAATATTCCCTGTTTATTTTCATGTTTTCAAATGGCAAAAATACCAACCAGCATATGTGACAGCTCCTGACAAATGAGATAAAAGTCAGGGTAAAACCAGACACCAAATAAATTGCTAAATTTTGTTTTAGTAGAAGGTGTGTAACCAGTAAAAGAATTATAAAGTATTAACTTTGGAATTGCACACTGTTGATATTTTTCCAGGTAAAAGTAGTAAGCAATATAAAATAATTCTCCCTGGAAGTGGTCCTAAAAATTAGATTAAAATAAAACAGAAGAGTCAATACATGCCAGATTAAACTGAATTGATGTTGTTTTGGGGAAGAAAATGTATGCAATAGAATAATTCATGTGATATATTTGTTATATACATGTATATATATATATGTACACAAGAAGAATATTGTTCTTACATTTTAAATAAAATCTACGTTAGACCAAATAAAGCTGGGATGTCCACTTAGCAATTTAGGCATAATCCAGATAGAATCTGGAGTGTTGCTTGTAAGTAGAAAAGAGCTGAAGATCTTTCTGGGACTGTGGGAGAGTTACTATTTTCAGACAAACTGGACATTTATTATTTTTAAGTGGAATTTCAGTGCATTTAACAGTCATTTTTTGAGAATAAAAATATTTTGGAAAAATATAGGATAAAAAATGTTATATTATTTGCTCCATTGTGTCCATTTTGAAATTTTTATTCTGTATATCTTCAATGGGCTTTGCTTTCTTTGTCTGTCATCTCATATAAGAAATATCAACAATTTTGCTGTACATGTAAGATCTTCCTCATTAGGTATATCTGAGAGCAAACAAAATATTTTTCTATCAGAATAAAACATGTCTATCAATATCACAGAAATTAAAAGGAAATCTATAAACTATTGAACTTAATGTTTATCCAAATATCCTAAACCAGACTCAGAATGCAAACTAATTTCAGCAGATCAGTATATTAAACTTGAAAATCTATTTTGTACATAAGTAACAACAAATTCTGAGTGACTAAACAGAAGGAAAAATAACTCAAGATTACAAGGTCAAAACCAGCTTTTCACTAAAACACAATTCACTGACCTACTCACGTGGTGAAAAAAAAAGATGGCACTCATTGCTGCTTGATTTGTGAATGCATAGTATTTGTCTTACTCAAATGTTGAGAGAATACTTAAATTTATTTCAATAAATTTTGGATTGGGCCCTAAAGCACATAAATGGGGTTGTTTAGCCTGGAGAAAAGCAGACTCAGAGGTGACCTTATCACTCTCTACAACTTCCTGAAATCAGGTGGGGGTTGGTCTCTTTCTCCGGGAAGCAACTGACAGAACGAGAGGACAGTCTTAAGATGCACCAAGGGAAATACAGGGTGGATATTAGGAAAAAGTTTTTCACATAAAGAGTGGTAAAGTACTGGAATTGTCTGCCCAGGGAAGTAGTGGAATCACCATCCCTGGATGCGTTTAAAAAAAGATTGGATGTGGCACTCAGTGCCATGGTTCAGTTGAGGTGGTTTTAGGGCATGGGTTGGACTCAATGATCTTAGAGGTCTCTTCCAACCTGGTGATTCTGTGTTTCTGTGATTCTGTAAATTCACTGTCAGATACACTGCTCCATAACCACTGCTTCTCATCCCCTTTTTCCTTATAATGGCTTCAGAGCTTGTAATTACAGCAGCTAATACAGTAAAATATGCCTAAGATCTAACAAATGTGATGCAGTCTTTTTCAAGAGTTTTTTGTACTAATTGGTTACACCCATTCTGTCATTTGCTATGACTAATTACAGGGGTGGTAGAGGAAGAAGAGTAAAGGTTAGTGAAGTCTCAGATCCTATATTTTTGTTGTTTCTCAGGAGAATGTTGCTTCTGAAGAAGCCAGATCCTCTTTTAATGACTACTGGATCATTATTGAGTTAATTAATTTTGGAAGAAAACAAAAGTCTCTGAACAAGTATCAGAAAGAAGAAAACATATAATTTCTTACAATACGTCTTTCAAATCTCTATTTCACAACTTGTAGATCTTTGTAAATTACATTCATTTCCAGTAAATTAATTTAGACTGGTACATAATTTACAATTTTCATGTCTTATTATTTAAGCCATGGCAGCCATCATTTTGACACATTTTGTCCATGGGTAAGTAATCAGGGGTTTCTGGGAGAATCAGGGCAGTTCCATCTGCTTTTAGGCTCATATTTAACCATTTATCAGTGCCTCTAACAAAGAAACAAAACGTAAAAGCACCAGAATACTGTTACTAGATATGGCTTCTTCTTCCACTCATGCAAGCTCCTGAAAGAGGTAACTTAATCATTCTGGACTGTAATGGAGACCCATCAGGATTAGGCAAATGAGTAAAATATGACACATTTAAACAATACTGAGCAAAGAAATCTTTTTAAGTATATGTGTTTTGCTATAAAACGATGCAGTAGCTGAAACAAAGCCATCTGGTTTCTGAACATCCCACAGTCCCATACATTCCTTTGTACTTTGGAGGGCCGGATTCACAGAGTAGTTATGGAATAAAGTCCTTAAAATCAGTAAATGTGTTCCAAAGGGGTTATTTATGATGACAATTTGATAGACTGTAATATTTTGACAATGACTGGCAACCTCGATATTTATGTGACACCCATTTCCAGAAAAGGCACCACAGAATTCCATACCAGAAATATATTTATTCCTTATCTTTGAGTTATTTCCTTTACCTCATTCATGTGCATATATACCTGAACAGGTGGATTATTTTTAAATATGCAGCTAAGTACAGCAAGGAAGAACCCCACCACCTCATCCATGAAAATTAACAGGAAATGCCATACAGTACTCCAATCCCCATCAAACAATTACTTATCCTCATATGAGCAGAATGAGGTGAAAGTGTAGGTTTCCAATTTTTGATAGAAAATAGGCCTGTTTTTAGCACAAAATCACAAATTTAGTCTTAGAACTCCCCATGCTTATAAATGCTGTATTTTGCTGTGTGCAATATATTGCTATTTTGGAATAGATCTGTAGCTCTGCTGAGGGCAGATTTCAGCAGCAGCACATGTGTACCTCATGTGAAAAGTAGTTTTTGTTTCAATTTTGAAAACTGAAATGAGTATAATTCCTCATTAGAAATTTATAACTGTTCAGCTGGACCACACTACTAGCAAAATACTGGCTTGCTCATTCCCACAGTAATTCCATCGAGTCCAGTTACACAAGTGATGAATTTTCTGTACCATGCCAGGGGTAGGTGGCTGTATTTTTATAAGGTTCTGACCTACTTCTCCACTGTGTCCCAAGGGTTTATTTAGTATTGAAAATTACAGGAATGAAGCAAGTAATCAAATTATGCTGATGGATATTTCTTTCATATCAAAACTCTGTAGGTCATCCCTATGTTAGTCATGTTATTGTCTTCAGCTATAGCTGTGACCACAGATGCTGTCAATTTGTCTGTCCAGGCTGCAATGACTGAACTGAGGCTTTCCACTAGGTAGAGAAAATTTTGCAAACGTTTATCCTGCATCTGGTCAATATTTCTGCAGTCCTTAACTGGACTTTATGTAATCAGCCTGAGACTACAGCTACAAGCAAATCACAGAAAAATGCCATTAATTCATGGTAAGTCAAATTACTCTTTCACAGTGTCAAGGTCAGTGAATAGGTAAAAAAGTTTTTACTTCCTTGTGATCTCATAGGGGTGCATTTGTGGTTACTTGAAATGCTAACCCAGATTTCTGAAGAGCAGAGTTCTTTTTAATAAGCATGCATGGACAACCTGCATGATAACATATCAGTCTGACAAGATGCTTTCCTCAAGGACCTTTAAAATGCTGTGTACTGAAGGGGACTTTTAACAGCTCCTTTGAAAATTAGTAATGATCTGTCAAAGTGTAGCCAGCAAACAGCAAATCGTCAAAATATTAGGTTCTCAGCTTAGACTCCTTTTTGTCTGGAGGTTGGAACAGACCCACCCAGCCCAATTCCTCCCACTTAGATCTGTAGAGCAAACAGGTCTCTTGTAGCTGCTCTGTACACTGGAGTCCTTTTGCAATCAGATTTTTTAATTACAGCTGATAATTAATCCATCATCTTGTAAAAGCAGGAGTGTTAGCCAGGTTAATAGATTTTAGGACCTACATGTGAAAAAAACTTCCTAGTCTGGCTAACAAGATAACATACACATTTCTTTCTTCATAGAATCATCAAGGTTGGAAGAGACCTTTAAGATGACCCAGTCAAATCATGAGTACTACCACTGCAACTGCAAAACCACTACACCATCCCCCAGTGCCAGATCTAGATGCTTCCTAAATATCACCAGGGATGGTAACTCCACCACCTCCCTGGGCAACTTATTCCAATGCCTGACCACCCTAACAGTGAATTTTTTTTTCTAATATCTAATTTGAATCTCCCCTGTCTCAGTTTAAGGTCATTTTCTCTAGTCCTTTCACTGCAGGCACAGTAGAAGAGACTGTACTAGTTTGAAAACAAACCAGTGGGAGGCACCAAGTCAGAATAACAATTTAATGGGGAAGTTAAAGAAAAGGAAAGAAAAAAAACTAAAAGAAAACCCTGGTTCAAACTGACAGAGTCAAGATACAACCTGAGTCCCTGTTAGGCAGGGTGGTGGTAGCAGTCTGCTAGAATGGTGGCTGCAGTCCTCTGAAGCAGTGATCCTGTAGAAAAGAGGGTCTGCTCTTCCTCAGAAGGTCCAGTGGTGGCTGTGTAGCTCCTGTCCTCTGGAAATCCAGTGGAAAGGCCTCATCTCTGGTGTTCAGCCTCAGCTTATATCCACGCTGGGATGCTTGGTTCCTCCCTCTGGGTGGAGCATCTCACAATGGGGTAATGAGTCATGAGGCCAGGTGTTGATTGGGCCCATTAACAGATGATAGTCCAGAGGGAGTTATCTCTGAGTCATGCGGCAGGACAATGATGGGCCATTAACAGCAAGATAGTCTGGGGGGAAGAGGCAAGGAAACACTGCCCCACCTGATTTCAACAGCTGATGGGGATGGTAATAGAATACACTGCAACCTAGGACAGAGACCAACCCCCACCTCACCACAATCTCACAACAAATTCAGCTCCCTTAGCTGTTCCTCATAAGACATTTTCTAGTCCTTTCATGAGTCTTGTTGCCCTAAACTGGATACACTGCAGTATCTCCATGCCCTTTTTAAAGTGTGGGGCCCAGAACTGAATGCGCTTCTCAAGGCCTCACCAGTGCTGAGTACAGGAGGCAATCACTGCCCTGGTCCTACTGGCCACACTATTGCTGATACAGGCTAGGATGCCATCAACCTTCTTGGCCACCTGGCACACGCTGGCTCATGATCAGCTGCTATCGACCAACACCCAGATCTTTTTCCGCTGGGCATCTTTCCAGCCACTCTGCCCCAAGCCTGGAGCACTGAAGGAGGTTGTGGCCAAAGTGTACAACCCAGAACTCGTCTTTGTTGAACCTCATACCATTGGTCTCAAGCCTTCAATCCAGTCTGTCCAGGTCCCTTTGCAGAACCTTCCTACCCTCCAGCAGATCAAACCTCCTACCCAACTTGGTGCCATCCACGAACTTGCTAATGATAGATTCAATCCTCTCATTCAGATCATCAATAAGGATGTTCAGCAGGACTGGGCCCAATACTGACCCCTGAGGGATACCACTCGTGACTGGCTGCCAGCTGGATGCAGCTCCATTCACCACCACTCCCTGGGCCTGGCCATCCAGACAGTTCTTAACCCAGAAAAGAGCGCACCTGTCCAAGCCGCAGGCTGCTAATTTTTCCAGGAGAATGCAGTGAGAGACATTGTCAAAGGCTTTGCTGAAGTCCAGGTAGACAACACCCACAGCCTTCCCCTCATCCACCAGCGGGGTCACCTGATCATAAAAGAAGATCAGGTTGGTCAGGCAGGACCTGCCCTTCCTAAACCTGTGCTAGCTGGGTCTGATCCCTTGGTTGTCCTGTTTGTGCTGTGTGATTGCACTCAAGATGATCTGCTCCATAACCCTGTCGGGTAACGAGGTGAGGCTGACAGGCCTGTAGTTTCCCAGATCCTCCTTCTGGCCCTTCTTGTGGATGAGCATCACACTGGCCAACCTCCAGATGGCCTCCTTATCCATGGCCTCTCTGGTCAGCCAGGAGTGGTGATAAATGATGGAGAGCAGCTCAGCAAACTCTTCCAAAAGTTCCTTCATCACTCTAGAATGGATCCCATCTGGCCCCATAGACTTGTGAGCATGTAAGTGCCTCAGCAAGTCACTAACTGCTTCCTCCATTAGAGGGGGTCCATTCTGCTCCCTGTCCACCAGCTCAGGAGACCAGTTGTCCTGAGGATCACTGGTATTACTGTTCGAGACTGAGGCAAAGAATGTGTAAAGTGCCTCAGCCGTTTCTTCTTCTTTGGTGACTGTATTCCCCCTCATGTCCAATAAGGAATGGAGGTTTTCTTTGCCCCTCTTTTGCTAGTAATGTATTTGTAAAAACACTTTTTATTATTCTTTACAGAAGTGGCTAGATTAAGTTCCAGATGAGATTTTGCCTCTCTAATTTTCTGTCAGCATGACATAACAACATTCTTAAACACTTTTTGAGTTGTCTGTCCCTTTTTCCAAAGGTGATACACCTTCTTTTTTTCCCCTGAGTTCCCACAAAACTCCCTGCTCAGCCAGGCTGGTCATTTTCCCTACCAGCTCATCTTTGGGAGGGATGGCATGTTCCTGCACCTTCAAGATTACTTCCTTAAAGTATGTACACCCTTCCTGGACCTCTTTGTTTTTAAGGTCTACTTTCCAAGGGACTTTCTGAATCAGTGTCCCAGATAGCCTGCCCTCTAGAAATCCAGGGTAGAGGTTTTATTAATGCTTCTTTTAACTTCACCACATATTGCAAATTCTGTCATATCGTGGTCACTGTACCCAAGAAGACAAAGACCTCTGACCACATTTCCCATCAGCCCTTCACTGTTTATAAACAGCAGATCTAGTGGAGTCTCACCCCTGAAAGGCTCACTTATATGTTTACATCTTTGAATATTGTCGATTCCAAACTATCTGGTCTTTTGTTGTTTTTACCTTAACAATAGAGGGGTTTTTCCACATAATTTCATATATTCAAGCATAATGGTATACTCATCAGACTGAAGAAAACTTAACTTATTTAATGCCAACCATTCACATGGTTGGCACACAACTTTTGCTTTCTTAATTAAAGTATCTTTATCTCTGCCCAAGAGTATTCTTGCCTTCCTTCTATTTTCTCCAGGTCCCACAGGAGAGGGGAGTCAGTGAGAAACTGGATGAATGCTGTCTGGGATCAACCTACTACACCTACATAATCCCAAATTTGGGAAAAAAGATAAGCAAAAAGTTGGGCATTGCTGTTCATGACATGACATATTTCTAATGTGGGTTTTTTTATTATTATTAAAGGACTGCAACTGCTGAGTACAATCAGATGGAAAATTGCTACTGAATGAATCAGAAAACGTTGGTTCTCTTTCCAAATCTGCATGTTAGTACACAGCTTTAAAAAAAGTAAAATAAAATAATAAAATTTTCCTGTTTGAAAAAGTCTAGTCCCATTAATACAGTAAGAACATATTCATTTCACAAAAAATCATCCACAGGAAGTGAAGGCAGTTGAAGTGTTTTTAAAAAGTCAGCTGCCCAGATGACTTAATCCTACCTGAGATGAGTGTTTAAGTTTATACATTGATGTAGTCCCTTTGAATCCAATATTTGCTAGATTTGAGCATATACTATGTTATTCATGATATGTATAATAACTCTTGACCTCACTTGCTACTCACTCCATTACTAGTTTTCCTAAAAAATCACAAGTGGACTTTCTAATTACATACCTATTTCTAAAAATACACTGTATTTTACAGAGCAGAATTCAGTTAATAGTGAGCAAAATTAATAGAGTATGAAAATCAAGGTATATTTAGCTACAGAAGTGCAAAAAGAAATTGCTTGGTTTTCTGTTCTTACAAACCACACACTTTCCCCTGTTCATTCTGGGAAAAAAAAAAAAAAACAAACTTATTCTGTTTAGTGACTTATTTTCATATTTCAGGGAATCTTATTGATATTCTAGAGTTTATATTTTCTTTTCCAAAGAAAATACATTCCAGGCATATATCATATAAAGAGTATGTCACTAAGAAAGAACACTATTACATATTTAAAAGAAATGTCCTTAAAGAAAGGCTGCTCTGTTCATAAGGAATAATTCAGACTTTGTCATGTGAGGATTGCTTAGTATTGCAGGCTGAAAGTCTCCACTATGTTCTTCATCATAAGCCAGTGCATGATCAATAACCTGTTACTGAAATGTACAGCATTGCTGCAATCTATTCCAACTTGCCTCTTACAGCATTCTCTTGACAACCTAAGGCTCTTTTCATCACATTGTCACTGTAATTATAGTGTTATTTTTATAATATCATCAAAAGATATTTCTAAGTTCATACACACCATATAGACCCTTATAATTTGACTGTATAATCAATTTATTTGTCTCATTCCTTAATACAAAAGTTTCATAGTCTCAATCTCATGCATTCATATTTTGGATACTTGGAGAAGCTGGGAAAGGATAGAGTGATTAGCTTGCCTGTAAATATTGAGTCAAAAGGTGCTAAGATAGATTAAAGTATTAGGGTTTGGTTCTACCAGTGCTTGTAGAATGTTTTAGAAAAGTAATGAAATATGATGGTACTTGTTCAAGAGCTATTGAATAAATTTTTCAGAGCAGGAAATGTTTCAAAGATTCAAGAAAAATAAAAATAAAGTCTTCCATGTTACACAGTTGATTTTTAACATGAAGCACAATGACATGATTCTTCCTGCTCCTGAAATCCCATCAAATTTGTCAATAATTAATCAATAGCCAGTAACCAAATTGAACACAACTGCCTTTTCATCTTCTTTGCACTGGAAAGCTCAGTTTCAGACTTCAGTGTACTTAAACAGAAAATTAGATTTTTTGACAATGTTCCAGTCTTCTATAAACAAATATGAATTTCCTCTTGAGAACAAGAAAGTGATGGGTTTATTTGTATAAAGTCTTCTCTTACCTAGAAGAAATTGGTATGCTGAAAAGAGATTCTCTTAAATATTTCTCTTCTAAATATTCCATATAAGTGATTAAGACATCATGGAAGTTATCATGATGGATGACATGTAAGTCAAAGAACAGGTGTCTTCAGTCCCACATTATTAAGATGAATATGGACTAGCTATGGGGACTGTAAGGTTTTTCAACATGCAGAAAGTTAGATGATCCTGAATTTCTTATGGTCTTGAACCCTGTAATGAATAACACTGCATAAAGGTCTGATCTTTTCAGACTACTGGGGAATTAGTTTGGGCAGGAGTGTGTGCCATTTTACAATCAATCTATGATACCCTAGTTCTTTGCCCAGCAGTAACAAACCCTTACTATTTTTTGCACATATATAAAATCTGATGATAAGCAGTAAGTGCACACAGGCTTTTGTTCCTGTCAAGTTGTACTGACATTTTTCCATTGCCATTTCAGACATTTCTGCATTTCAGATTTTCAGTTTAGTTCTATCCTTTCACTATGTTGTGGTTTAACCACAGCTGGCATCTATGCCACACACAGCCGCTCACTTTCTCCCCCAGGTGGAATGAGGGAGAGAATCAGAAGAGTAGAAGTAGAGAAAGTGCATGGTTCGAGATAAAGACACCTTAACACATGGAGCAAAAGCCATGCATGCTAGCAAAGCAAAACAAGGAATTCATCCATCACTTCCCATGGGCAGGCAAGTGTTCAGCTATCCCTGGGATAGCAGGGCCCCATCAGTCATAATGGTGACTTGGGAAGACAAACAGCATCAAAGTTGCCCCCTTCTTTCTTCTTCCCCCAGTTTTATATGCTGAGCATGATGCCATATGGTCTGAGTATGGGGTCCTACACTTGGGTCACAACCACCCCATGCAGCGCTACAGGCCTGAGGCAGAGTGGCTGGAAAGTTGCGTAGCAGAAAGGACCTGGGGATGCTGGTCAACAGCAGCTGAACATGAGCCAGCGTGTGCCCAGGTGGCCAAAAAGGCTGATGGCATTCTGGCAGTTGTCAGAAACAGTGTGGCCAGTAGAACAGGGGAAGTGATTGTGCCTCTCTACTCGGCGCTGGTGAGGCTGCATCTCCAATCCTTTGTTCAGTTTTGGGCCCCTAACTACAAGGAAGACACAGTGGCACTGGAATATCAGCTTTTGCATTCCAAATAAGGGCAACAAAGTTGGACTTGATGATCTTAGAGGTCTTTTCCAACTTTAATGAATCTGTGATTTTATGATATCCCTTTGGTCAGCTGGGGTCAGCTGTCCTAGCTGTGTACTCTGCCTGCTTCTCATGCACCCCCAGTCTCCTTGCTGGTGGGGTAGCGTTAGAAGCAGAAAAGGCCTTGACTGTGTGTGAGCACAGCTCAGAAACAATGAAAACATTGTTTTCAGCACACAATCCAAAAAACAGCCCCAGGACCACCTAGTATGAAGCAGATCAATTCTTGACAAACCCAGCACACACTCAAAACATTGTTTCCTGCTATTTCCCAGGTTTACTGTGAGGGTTTTTATTGTGAAAAATAAAGGAGCTGGAAAGAACATGAAGCAAATGAGACAAAACACTTTTTGTTTTGATCTTTGTTCTACAGCATGTCAGTTATTCCAGAGAACAGTAGGCTTATTGTATTTGAATTATTAGTTGAATAAAATATCTAGGTCTTGAATCCATCTAAATCCTATTGTCACATATGACTTGGGTTAGATTTACAAAGATAACTGGATTCCTAACAGTGAACAGCACAAGCTACAAAAAGTTAACAGCTGAGATCCAAGAAGTGGCAAGTGAAATAAGTGTGGTAGAAAGATGAGAAAATAATTATAACATAAAAAGAATAGTAAAGAGACATCTACTTCAGAGATTTAATTGGATATAATGATTCTCTGTTTATATAGCACAAAGGCTGTACAGCACATCAAAGGTTATATAGCACACCCAAAGGTTATACAGCACACCAGCCACCTTGAATTGTTAAAAGTAAGCAAAGTAAAAAAGAAGAAAATAAAAGCAAAACAGGCATACTTAGTGAAAATCCTGTAACTCAATAGGAAGCCATTCTTGATGAAATTATAATGCCAAGTATATTTTACAGCTCAAAAAATACCTGGAAAGCATGTCTTTGCTTCTGTTAGTGGAAGTAAATTCTTTCTGTCTGCTTACACTTAACTCTCTCCAGAGTTATAAAGTTTTGACAGCAACTGTCTGAGTAGTGGAATGGCAAGACAAAATGCAGTTGTCATTTTGGACACCAGTAATAGGAAGCTCAAGTTGTTTGTCATGAACCACTGTTCTTGCAGTCAAACTCTGCTGTCAGATATGAAAATGGCATTTTATGTGATGGCAGCATTAAGCCCAAAAAAAGAAAGTGAAAGAAAAGTTTACCATGAAATAAAATATATGAAAGGTCAGCACAACAAATATCATTACAGGATGCAACAAGAATTATAATCATCCTGATACTCACATTTCCACCAGAAGTGCATCATATTTTAGTACAAGAGAAGAATGAATGTACTTGAACTTATGTACTTTAACTATTATGTTAGATAAAAAGGCAGTAAAAAAACTTGATGCAAATACTGCACATACTGTTAGATAAACCAGTATTTCCTCTCACAAAGTCTATGCAATTTTAAAAATATATTCTTGTAATATCTTGTATTAGATTATTATCTGAACAGAACTGCCCTTTATATGAACATGACAATAATTCATTTTCATCAGAAAAAGGAAATCAACAAAAATACACTGCGATTATTACAATGATTTTCCATTACTTGGAATGCTTTATTCAGTTCTTGTCATCCTTCTTAACTACATCTAGTAGAAAATAGAAGATTTCAAGGCTGATGATAAGAAAGATTAAAAGCATAAAAAGATGTATCTATGAAAAAATCTGGAAAAAAAAGATATTAATTTAAAAATTACAGATGAAATAAAAATACTTTAAAAAATGTTGAATATTGCAATTTAAAGGACCATGCATTCTCTTTATACATTCTAAAAACAAAATCCAAAAGGTATCTAATGAACTTAATAGCTGAATTTTAGACTTAACTGTTTCAAGATATATCTGAGATAAAGAACTTACGATGTCTCAAAGAAAACCACAAGTTAAATATATAAAAATTACTTTTATAATAGTACAGATAGAAGTGACTAAATCAAACATTAATGTTAGTATATATTATGACTGTACCTTATGTAGTGTATTTTGTTATAAAATAATCTCTACATAATCTCTATAATTTAGACAAGGATAATCAACCCGTTCTGTATATGAAGACAATCTGAGCACCATAAACCAGAAAAACATTGTCACAGTTTCTTTTCTTTATGTTCTTCTCTCTCATCAGTATAAGAATATACTTTTGTATACTTTTATGATGTAGCTACTTATCTTTGGTTGAATATAAGAATGAGCAGAAGCAGTTCTTTTTTCTGTTATTTCCAATCAGCTCCACACCTCAAATTGTTAAAAACCTCTGTCAAGTCTTTCTCATGAAGTGTAATTCACAAATTGTATGAGTTAGTCTTCAAAGATTTTATTAAAATAAAAATGGAAGTCTATGACCCTTACTAGTGGTTTGTCTTATATAAATCTATTTCTCTGCTTAACTTTCACAAAATACATTAGGACAGAATAAATGACATTGAAACAGGACAGGAAACACTTCAAAAGGAACTAATTTTCACATGCTGCAAAACTAGTTTGGGGACCGTCTTGAAAGATTCTCCATGCCTCCACTTCTTCATGCAGCTTCATTCATTGTCTTAAAATTAATTTTCCAGAGTGAGAAAACTTGTTCTTAGGAAGGTGATAAAACTGTTTTTGAAAGTCCTCATGATGGTAGTGGTTCCAAAAATGGAGTAGAGGGGAAATTGTATTCCTTGCCTAATGACACGTTTCATGTTTTTTAAATACTACTGTACTCTAACCAGGCACAAGTAAATACTTTCTTTTCAAGACTGGTTGCAACGTTTCTTTTTATTTTGTTATGATTAAGAGGGAAGTGGCAGATGAATCAAAGACAACCATCAGTACACTCAGTAGAAGGTAGACCACAGAGTCAGAGAAAGATCCCAGAATCTTCCAGCACAGTGATGGAGACAGATGACACTAAGATGGGTTCTAGTCACTCTGCTCCTCCATTGTTTTGGCTTTGCTATAAATGCCAGCCTAGGGAACACTTCAGAAACATTTCACTAGGCTTATGCAATTTTGAAAAAGTTCAAATTTTCTCATTAAAAGAACTCATAATTTCATAAAAATAATTATGAAATAGTTTTAACAACTTCCAGAGAAACCCTTCATGCTTTTAGAGTGTGTTCATGCATAAGATATACAGCTCAGATAACCAGATTACTTATTTAAATCTTCAACTCAAATCTTTTTTGTCATAGAGAATCTGAGAAAACACTTGTTATAACAGAAAATTATTGCATTTTCTTTCTGTGGTTGTATCACTTCTTTCTTCCAAATAAATCTTTTTTATGATCAGAATCAAGATACTGCAATATATCTAGCATTATTTCGCCTTTCTAAAGCAAATGCGTGTGTCATGCTACTCCACGTGCATTCTAAGTTAGATACTACTTGCAGTTGAACAAGATACAAAGTTTGGGATCTTTTGCATTTCACAGAGAAAAGAAAGTGGATAATCCTGTTGTGCAAGATTGTAACTATATTGACTTCAATTTCAACAAGAGAAACAAAACATCAACTCAATACCACACTCCTGAGTTTTTAGGTTCAAATATCTGTCTTGTGGCAGCAAGCAATTACCATTTCTGGGTTAATCCTCTTCAAGAAACAAAGACGGGCAAGATTTATCCACTTATTAAGATAATTCATTTTGTTTCAAATTTTTTGACATGCCTCCAAAAATCAATCTCAACATATGCCAAAGAACACAGAGATAGAGGTTATTTGTCTGTGATCAATTTTTATGTGACAAAGTAACAAAATGGTGAGAAATGAATTTCTTTAGTAACACAAATCATTCTGAGAAAGAGATAGATGTTCTAGATATTCTGGGTCTGTATGAAATTGCATTATTTGTTCAGTGAAAAACAGAGTGGTAACACTTATGACTTTTCTGTCATAGCCTTGGAATATATATGCTTGGGTTTTCCTTGTTCTGTTTTACACATACTCTTTCCCAAGGGTTTGTCCATTTTTTGAGTTTATTTGCAGTACTCAAATCATCACCCTTGTGTGTCTCAATTACTTCAATATGTAGTAAGGAAAGGTTGAAGAGATTGTATTATTTTTCCTTTGGTGGTGTTTTTCTTTCTGTATACTTCACCATGTTCTACAATTCACCAGTTCTGGATCAGAACAGATATAAACTTATAAACCATAGAGCATAAAGGATAATGACAATACAGTCCATTGATATTCAGAAAATACAGTGAGAAAGAGGAAAAGTAAGTAAAAATGAGTTGATGAATTAATTTGAAAAATTTTGTGATCTTACTTTGGTTCTTGAAATCACAGAGTTATTAATGCAAAATACCTCCTGGACATCTCTTTTCATCTATTATTCCCTTGAAAGGGAAAGTTCAATATTTTTGTCCTTAAGTTGCAATATTTTTTATTATCTTTGATGAAGTTTGTATTATTGTCATTATTCATTATTTCTGTAATGCATTTGCCAGAATTTTAGATTCAGAAAAGGCTTCCCATTTTTTCATACATGGTGCTTTATTTTAATTTTAAATAATGGTAATTTTATTTTAATTTTGTTCTCTTATTTTCGTATTGTTAAAACTGTATAACCCAGAGAATAAGAAATTATAAACCTTATTCTACCAAGACATCTGATATAAGTCAAATTAATTTTATCCTAGAATGCAATTTGGTTTGGGTTTGTTTGTTTGTTTGTTGCTTTTTTAAAATAACTAAGTTAGATTCAGTTTGTTTAAGTCAGGCTAGCTGAATCCCACCATTCTGAGGAGGGTAGTGGTAAATACTTTTAGCCAAGTTCTGTGAAACAAATAAGCAAACAAATTAAAATCAGGTACTAGAAGTGTTTTTTTATGGATTACTCACTTCAAAACTTCTTCCTTAAAGAGAAACTTTGAGAAAAATTACTATAAATTGTGCACCATAACTTCAGATTAACTCCTATTTTGTTTCTTTCAGAAAATTTAACAAAATCCTTTACTATAGAAGAACACTAAATTTAAAAGGAGAAACAACTCACTGCTCCCAAGAACATAGCTCTAACATGTTTAAATCTTTTTTTAAAATATTCTAGTCCTTTAGTAGTACTCTATGTCATTGGATGTGGAAATTTCAATTATATCATCATGTAACATTCAATACCAGCCTGTGAATTGCTGGCTTTTTTCCAGACTGCCATACACTCTTCTTGTCATATAATAGAACTAGTGGCAAATGAAATATTATTTTACTTCAGAAAGATTTAGAATTTTCCATTTTTCTCTGAAGGGATGGAAGATGTCCATCTTTACACACTATACCCTGTATGTTTATATTGTATCTATTGTATAGATGAGTGTCTTGGGGGGACTTTATGTTGTATTAATTTATTTTGTGCCTTTCTATGCCTTTAAACAGAACCTGAGATGGGGGAGGAAAAACTGAGCAAAACTTTTTCAAAGCAGTTTTGCAGTTTTGTTTTCATGTTTCGAGGACACAGAGATACAGACTTCTCTTGCTTCTAACAGCAGCGGTGGGAGCGGGAGGAGGCAGCTTGCTTTCCAGCCAGCTTTCAGTCAGTTTTTCAGCTTCTTTTTTCTCCAGAGAGAGACAGAGAGTTGGACTTTTGTTTTTCCTGGAATTTCGGATTTTTTCACTTTTTCTGCTGGACTGCTTCAATATCAGAACATATTGGGAGGACTTTCCACCGAGCACAGAGGGCCTGGCCCTGGGCCAAATCCCAGCTCCGAGGAAGAGGGAGACCAAAGGGAGGACTCTAACACTTTCCCAGGTTTTTCTCCACAGCGAAAGATTATATTATTTAGCATTATTATCCTTTTCCCATGTGTTTGTTAAATAAATACTTTTTATCTCTTTCACTTTCCTTCGAGGGAAAAGTTTATTTTTCCTTAACCTGGTGGGGGAGGGGTGGTTTGTAACCTGCCTTTTCTCACAGGGTATATTTCTAAATTTGGCCAAACTGGCACAACAAAATATACAATTGTTATATATTGTACATACCAATGAACTGTATGCTCACTGACTCCATACTTTCATGAAATGTCTTGGGGCAATCTTGTTTTCATGAATGCGTCATCCCTTAAATGCCTTCATAGGACACTATGCTAATTCTTTTACAGTTTTATGGCTACACTACATAAGTAACATCAATCGATTTTCAGAGAATCTTTAAAGGGATTATTTTTTTCTCTCTTCCATTCTCCTATATTGTAATTTGGTTTAGCTTCAGGGATTGATACCAGTGGAAATTCTGTTTCCTTTTACAATGTAAAAATCTAGCTTCGAAGGCATTGTCTTTGAAAAGACACATTTAAGATGCTTTGATCAGTGTTTCTTATTTTCCTAAGTCTATTGAAGTTGCTTAAGTAATGCTAGAAAAATTCACATTTCTCAGGGAATATAAATAATTGAATATTCACATGCCTTTTAGCTTAGTAGAAAGTTATAGCATGGTTCATGTGGTTAATCTAACAGTAATTTCTAGTAAAGATGTCATGAGTCCTAGAAACAGGAAATGATTTTCAAGTGGGTCTTTAAGTTGACTGTTTGGCATTGACCAAGTAATATCCATTATCACAATGATGTTGAAAATTTTCCTTAGTGAAGTTTTGATGGAGCACTGTTTTAAAACAGAAATGGCCTTTTAAGCGTCTGAGAAGGGAAATCTGTATGAAGGAATACATTTCCTTTCTTCCAGTCATTTCATACCTCTAAAAGAATGTATTAAATAATTAAAGTCAAGGTTTACAGAATCCCAGAGTCACAGAACAGCTGAAGCTGGAAAAGATCTTTAAAGATCATCAAAATGGAGGAGGGTAGGTCATGGAAAAGTAGGCAGAAAATGCCAAGATACTTAATGCCTTCTCTTCTGGTAGAATTTGCCTTCGTGAATCTCAAGTCCTTCAGACCAGGGAGAAGGACTGCAGATTAGAGCCTGATACTAATAATATGAAGGTCATGTGTTTGATACCTTTATGGGACATTCATTAAAGAGCTGGACTCAATGCTGGATCTTTGTGAGTCCCTTCCAATTCAGACTATTCTGTGATTCTGTAATTCTGAAAACTTACCCTCAGTTGAGGAGAATCCGGTTAGGGGAAATTTAAACATCTGAACACGCACAAGTCAATGAGGCTTGATGGGATGTGCCTTCAAGTTCCAAAGCACTTGGCTGGTGTCATTGTGGGGCCACTCTCAATTTTTGTCAAAATATAATGGTGACTGGGGAAAGTTCTTGGAGACTGGAAGACAGCAAATACCAGCCCTACCTTCAAGAAGGGGAAGAAAGATGATCTGAGGAACTACAGGGCTTGCCTCAGTCCCTGGGAAGGTGATACAGCAACTGATCCTGGAAACCATTTTCAGACATGTCAAGGAGGTCATTGGAAGTAGTCAGCATGGATTTATTAAAGGGAAGTAATGCTGGACCAACCTGATAGCCTTCTACAATGAGATGAATCACTTTATGGATGACGGTGAATGAAAGGTTGTCTGGATTTTAGGAAGCCTTTGACTTGCACTCCCATAACATACTCATAGACAAACTAATAAAATACAGGCTAGATATACGGACAATGAGGTGGATTGAAAGCTAACTGAACAGCCAGGCCCAGAGGACTGTAATCAGTGGCAATAGATGCCATTCACTACTGGAGCAGTACCCCAGGGGTCAATATTGTTTAACATCCTGATTAATGGCCTGGACTATGGGCACAAAACTGTACCCTCAGCAAGGCTGCAGGCAATACAAAACTGGGAAAAGTGACTGATACACTAAATTATTTTTCTGCCATTTGTAGCAACCTTAACAGTCAGGAGAAACAGATGAAGGAAACCTCTCAAAGTTGAATTGGGGGAAATGCAAACTTCTGCACCCAGGGAGGAATAGACTGAAGTACAAGTATGCTCTGGGTGCTGACTGACAAGAAAGCAGTTTTACTGAAAAGACCCGAGGGAACCTGGTGAACACTAAGTCGAACATGAGCCAGCAATGTGCCTTAGAAGAAAAGGCTAACAGCTTCCTGAGCTGCATTAGGAAGAGAAGAGGCTCAGTGGGAATCTCCTCATGGTATACCTAGCAAAGTGAAGTAAAGAATTGAAGAAGGTGCAGCCAGAATCATCATGGTGGGAAAGAGTGGAAATACAGGAGGCAGTGAGTACAAATTGACATGCAGGAATTTCTAGTTAACTTACCTACAGGTTAACCTCTCATCCAGGTTATCTATTCTTAGATTCAAAGCCTGAATGGACACAGCCCTGAGCAATCTGCTCTAGCTGATCTGCTTTAAAAATTATGTTGAACCAGATGATCTCCACAGGTCAATTCCAACCTCAATTATTCTGTGACACTTTTGTCTCATCTTCTACATTCTACTTCAAAACTTCCATTTTTTCTTCTCTTCCTTTGCAGTCTACCATATTTTTTAAAACCTCTTCTGATGTCCTAGGATTTGTCTCCCACATTACGTATATCTTTTACAAGGCTCAGATTTGTCACTTATTTCTGTTTGAACATGATTTACCAAAATATGAATATTGATCTAATATTGATATCCAACTGAGACAGACAAAAACTTTCTAACAGTTTAGAGTCAGAAAGTGTATGTTTTATTTGGTGCCAGGCACTGCCAGGCACTCCCTAAGATGCAGGGCCCCGATCCAAGCAAAACCAAAGCTTTTTATTTACAAAAAATTATGAATATCTAAAATACAAATGTATATTCATAACATTAACACCTCCCATTCTCCGCTTCGTATGGAAATGAGCTTACATGTCATTAAGCATGCGTAGTGTGTGTTCTGAATTGAGTCGGTGGTCTTGAATTGGGTCAGTGATCCTAAAAAAGATGAAGTAACTCATTTTCCTCATTTTGACCTTTTTGCCTTTCTGAGTTTTAACAATCCTAATTACTTTAGTGACATCTAAGTTTCTTCTTGAGTGACTTTTGGACGGGTTCCCACAAAGGGAGGAAATTGGTAATTGTCCTTGCTCTCTACACCAACTTATCAATGTTTCTACTCCTCATTCTAAGCACAGCTAAGCAAACATGCTAATGACAGATCATTATTTGGTACTCAGTTACTAACATCTTAAAACCCATTTCAGGTCCAGCTCTCCTAACTATTTTAATTAACTCTCACTGGGCCCAAGTTCTTTCCTATTCCAACTAATCTCAACACAGCTAACCTATAACTAAAATCTTTATGTTTCTTCTAAATCTATGTTTCAAACACTTGCTCTTGTATATGCCTTCCAACAAAGCATAAAGAAAGCTTTCTGGCAGAACACAGCTCCATAATGTGCTGCCTCCACCCAATGATGTAGTGCACCATCAAGCTGTGAATAGCCAATGAAGCTTAGAGCAGTCTCTGTGCCTCAGTTAATTGCTTGTTCAAGTTCCAAAATAGAGCTGACACCTGTGAAAATTTGGCTTGTGTTTCTTTGTCAACACATATACATCATCCATAAATGCCTTGTTCATACGCAATAGAAGAGATTCATCCATGGAATATCTGTTACATCTTTCCACTATTGGATGTTTTAAAAATAAAGAGAGATTGCAGCACAACAAGGTATCATTCCTTATGAATTACAGTATGTCTGTTTCATGACAAAGAGCCATAAAATTGGTACTGATGATTGATCAGTGTTATTTTAACTGCCTAACAAGAAAAAGAATTATCTGACTAGTAAAGGCTGTAAAATCATCTTCTATAGTGTTAGCTCCCAGTGCATTCCAATAGTTTAATAAACTTGTTTATCTAAGTACTTTGAAATGCTTAACTCATTTACTACTGTGTCAATAATGACTTCATTACTCTGAGCTCCACAAGTATTCCATTATTTCAGGCACATTAGGGTTAAGGCAAACAAGTTAAAATGAAAATTTTGAGGTGCAGAAATGATAAATAAATATTTTTCACGTCAAACCCAATCATAACTCAAAAAACCACTTTCTTCTGTATCTGGCTATTGAAAGAAATTAAAAGTGAGAAAGAAAGTGAAAAAGTGAGAAACAAGAAGTGAGAGAGAGAAAGAAAGAAAGAAAGAAAGGGAAGGAGAAAGAAAGGAAGAGGAAGAGGAAGAGGAAGAGGAAGAGAAAGAGAAAGAGAAAGAGAAAGAGAAAGAGAAAGAGAAAGAGAAAGAGAAAGAGAAAGAGAAAGAGAAAGAGAAAGAAGAGAAACAAAGAAAAAGAAAGAAAGAAAGAAAGAAAGAAAGAAAGAAAGAAAGAAAGAAAGAAAGAAAGAAAGAAAGAAAGAAAGAAAAGAAAGTCTGTGATTGCTTATTGAATAAAGAAGAGGAAGAGTTTCTGAGTAGAGTTGAAAGCCAAAAATTTTTGAGATATTTTTCTGCCACTAACAAATCTTATGAATGTTATCCTACTGCCATGCACAGTGCTTAAAAATTTGGATGAGACCCACGGAATTGCATATATTATCTGATTGGTATGGAGCCCAGCAGTGAAAACTATTTAAAAATAGGCCTAGGATAGATCTGAGAAAGCAAATGTAAAGAGAACTTGAAAGAAGAGAAGGTGAATCTTGAAGGACCCAATCCACTACCACATGGCCTTTCTGGAGTAGCTTTGCCCAAAATGTACAACTCAAAATTCAGTTTCAGCTGAAAGAACCTGAAGTTCTCTGGAAAACCTCCATCCTGTGTGTGCACTATTGTGAAGGGTCTAACTTGAAGGCAAACCACAATTTTTTTTCAGCATCATTCTTAAAATGTATTAAACTACATCAATTAGTCCCTGCACTTCAGTGCAGATAACAGTAGCTGCCTTTCTGAGTATGGGTATATATGTCTATGCGGTCTTAATTTCAAAATAATTTCTAGATTTTTTTTAAAGATTTTACTTTAAATATGGTAAAAAATTAAGATCTGATAAAAAAAATAATTTATTAGAGATCCAAGGAAGGATTAATTTCATAGCCATGATTTGACGTGAAGTCTAGGTCAATGTTTAATTCATATATTGCAATGCTATTTTGATTCATCATTTTTCTTAATTATTTTTTACTTACAAATTTCATATTATTTGTATGTAATATTATAAGTATTAAAGCAAAAGAAGTGCATCAGTTGCTCTTCTCTTTAGCAAGTTTATATTTTGAGTGAAGTAAATACATTGGTCTCAACATTCAATAAAAATCCCTCAAGGTCAGGTTGGTATATATTTTCATATAACATTTTTAAATAACATTTTTTTCTCCTTTTCTTTACTTTTGTTCATTTTCCTTTTGCTGTTTCTGCTCCTCTACTTTCAGAAAACCTTACCATTATGAAATGAAATGTAAACCAATTCAATGGTGCAGCCTGAGACCAAAAATAGCCTGAAACAAAATTCTATAAGCTGTTAACCACTCCATTCATCTCAGTCGGGGATGTGAAATTAGGCATGTATTCATGGTGGAATATAGCAAATTTTCTGTTACAACATTTGTGATTTTCTTTACCCCAATACACAACATTAATTTGTTGCAGTAGTTCTACAGGGAACAATATGATCCTCTTCTCCCTTTGTGTAGCTGCAGAAAGCAACCTGGATTCCCTGTTTGGGAGAGAGCAAAAATATATATTTGAAATTCAGATGATGGAAGGGACTGTACATCATTCTCAGATGAAACTTTTAATAACTAGTAATAACTGTGGGCTCTTCAGTCATCCAATGAAAGGAGAAAGTGTTCAATCATGTGGAGTCTAAGAATCCTGACACAGAAAAGAAATACCAATTCTTTTAAGATTTTTTTTTTTTTTATGAGAAGCAAATATTCAGATCATTAAGGTCCTCTCTTCTCTGGCATCACTACAGATGGTAAAAAAGGAAACAATCTAACAAGAATGGCATTTACTATCTATATAACATGATTACAGGAATAACCTCCACTTTTGCTACCCTCCTCATTTTTCTGATCATTGTAGATTACACTTTGCATTCTTGACTTTATCCTGAGGTAATATTAAAACAAAATAAATCCCCCTACTTCGGCTATCATATTTTTGTAGCCCACCTGCCTATTACCTATTGGTTTTCACACAAATTATAAGCATGAATCTCATTTTAGAGAAAAAACCCAGAACAACCACAGAAATGAGAAGTATAAGAAGCATAAGATATTTGGGCATATGATTTTTTTTTTTTTTTCGTTTGCTACAGAACCAACTAACCTACACTTCGAAGCTGCCCTACACTGACAAAAATGAGTGTTTCAGAACTTAGGTTCATGTATGTGATTCTCTTTTTGGAGGCAGATACAGAGATATACTGGGTTTAGGTAGTACAGTACAGAGGTAGGTATATGGTAGCTATAGAAGAATAAATCTTTCCATCAGATATGTGAAGCACCTTATAGGTGCTTCTTCCTGTACAGGTAATGTAGGCAATTAAGTTCCTAATTTCAGCACTTTGGTTTTGATGCCTAAAATAAATGGAATGAAACAGACCTTCACATTTATATGTGAAGGGAAGCCAGCCCCACAGCCTTCATATCTTCAATACATAATATTCTAAGTGTTATATTAGGATCTGCTGCTCATAATCAAATAAAAGTAATTTATTTCCTCAGTGACACAGTCAACTTAAAAATCCATGATATGGCTATATTCATTTCTGATCAGCCACCCAGTAGGTTTTTGGAATGTTGCTACTTCTTAAGACAACCAAATGAAAATGTAGTTATATTTGTTGTGAATAAATCCCTGCATAGGAGACGTCAGACTGTTTCACAGTACACTGACATAATGTGCAGAGGGGGAAAACCAGAAAAAAGCCCTCTGAATAATTTCAATGGCTATTTCTCTTTCTTAGAACAAGCTTGCATTATCATTATACTTGTGTGGATGGTGCATGCAGTATCATAACGAAAAAACACTAAACTTTAGACAAGGGTCCAGCCTACTACACTCACGGTCATTTTAACATTGCTTAGTTTTCATGTGAGTATATAATATGCCAGTAGAACAGCACAAAGTACCTTATAGGTCCTTGAAACAATGAAAGTGGTTGGGTTTTTTTGGTTGGTTGGTTTTAGTTTTGTATGTCTGTGTGCTTGGTTTTTAACAGTTTCTCCAATGGAACTCTTCTCTAGCTTAGATATCGATATGGGCATTCACCACCAGATCTCCTTGTGACCCAAATGGCTATTCAATACCTTCTTGCTGTTAGAAATGCTGTGCTGGAGCACAGGGAAAAGACTGTTTCCCTGTTGCATGAGGCTTGTTCTTAAAAACAAGCCTCATGTTCTCTTCACTGCCCAGCATAATGGTGGGCTTTTATCAGAGATACTCTTTTCATGGGAAGAATATAAAACCTACTCAGCCCTTCTCAATACCCCCAGTTTTGCAATAAACTTCTAAAATATTTATCAGGGAATAGTTTCACACAGTAAAGTTTTAAAAATCACTGTCTTAATTGTGGTAATTAAAAATCATTGTCTTAAATCTGTAATACTGTAGAAATGAGTTATTTGGGTTATTTCCTGCAGTCCAATTAATGAAGAAGTAATTCAAAGTGGAGTGCTTTGCTAAGTGAATGAACAGTGCAGTGTATGTAGAAAACGTGATGCTGTGTCTATAGCAACTAATTCCTAAGAAATATATTAAACTGCAAATTGCCAACAAATTACAATATGAATAGATTGACAGAAAAATATTGAAAGATTCTGCAGATCTGTAATGTGAACCAGAATACATTTAGCATATGAGTAGGGCAATTATTTGGCAAATTAAACACAAAGTCATTTAGTTTCTGTAGTTTGACATGATTCTCAAGCATGGATGTGAGTTAGATAAGAACATATTTTACCTCATGGTGGTATTTACTCTATGTATTATTTAGCACTTAATTTACTTATTATTGATTTTTTGCTTTTCTTCCCAGTAGCTTCCTTCCAGTCATTTCCTGCTACTTCATATTTTATTTCATGGTTTCTTCCATTTGTACCTGTTGGAACTCTAAACAATAACAGTTAATTTCTTCCCTCCTCTTTTTCATCCCCCCCTCGGCATTGGAGAGGAGTTGTGGGGAAAGGGAATTGTATAGGGAAGCCATGGGGTGAAAAATGGATTAGGGATAAATTGGGGATGCGGTAAACTTAGGAAAGGGTTCATATTGAGTATAGGGTAAAAGGGGAAAGTAGGCTGAGGGTAGGGAAGTTGCTGGGATGGACATTGTTTATAATTTTGTGCATAATGGCTGCCTTTGACTGGAATACCTCCAGGCCCTGTCACGTGGGCCACCTGTGGACCTTTTCTTCCTTGAACAATATCAAATTGTACAACTTGTCCATCTCCTACACTTTGGAGGTATTTTTCAGGGTTATTCCTTTTAATGGCAGTTCTATGGATGAATACATCTTCCTGGTTGTCACATCTCGTTATAAAACCATAGCTGTTTTTGACATCGTACCATTTCACAATTCCTGTGATTTCGTTGTTAGACCTTCTCCTATTACGCGCTTGCATCTGTGTTGTGACTGCTGGTCCTGCGCAGCCGCTGCCTTGCTGACTCCAGTGTCTCGGTTGGGCGCCCACGTTGCTGCTGCTCTGTGCCCTCTGAGCGGCGATGTTTCGGCTCAGTGTTGCACTGCGCGGCTTCTCGTGTCACTGTGGAAACCGTCGCTTTTCGCTCTACAAAGCTCTCCAAGCCGTGTGCTCGGAGCAGGTTTCCACGCTGAACCCCAGTCCCTGGCTGCTTGCGGGGGTCGCCTCTCTGCTGCACGTGGCCCACGGCACCCACGGCGCCTGCGGTGTCGCTCCCTCACTCGCGGTTGCGCGGCAGGGGACCCCGAGACAGGGATGGGGTCCGTGATAAGGAGCGCGCTCCCGAGGGGGCCGGGCGCATCCAGCACAGGCACCTCTGCCAGCACGGGTAGGGGAGACCCTGCGGCTGCAGTCACGCGCTCCTGGGATGGCCGCTGCACAGTCTCAGCCATGCGATGACCGTCATCTTCCGCCACAGAGGAAATGGGACCGTGCAAATGCTCCTGAAGAGTGTCACTGATCACTGGAGATGCACAGAGAAGTTCTATCACTAGTCTGTGTTTTGATTGTCTCACCCAAGATTTCGGACCAAAAATTCCAGTTACCAATTCCAGGAGGTTTAATATCAAAAGGTCTCAAGAAATATAAAAGAAACTTTTGAAAAGCCAGTCAAAAAAATGTTCTAGATCTCCCGGAGCAAGCTTCCTGTTTTGCTGTGCCAGGATTCCTTTAACTTCTAGATACATTTCTTTCTGCAGCTTAGACAGCCACATTTCCCACGATTCCTCCATAGTCCAGAGAGAACAGCCAAACCAAGGCAAGAAGAGAGATCCAGAAAGTTTCTTTACTCACAGATTTTTGGGGATCTTCAAAATCTTGATTGTTTCACAGTCGCTGACTCCAGGGAACTGTTATGCCCCCAGCATCTCCACCATTGTTGCAGTGGGGATTACTGCAACATGCATAAGACAGTGAGGCCCGTGGAAAAGAAGTACGGACCGATTCTTGGTAGATGTTTTAGAGATGTTTATTTTTCAGCTGTATGGCTGGGGGACTGACGAAGAACTGCCACAATCACGGGACTCGAGGGTCCTCCCCATGCAGGGGAACACAAAACAACCAATGGGGAACGAGGTTGACCAGGGGCTAGGGAAACCACGTAGGTCATGCCTCTACTCCAGGGTCCCCCTCCCCCCAGACCCCACGCCAGGGGGGAGGAACCCCAACACTTCTGTGTTTCATCATTTAAAAATTGTCAATTAATTTCTTTCTGTGTTCAGGCTGGGAAGTCTAGAAGAGAAGACCGGTTTCTAGCACTTTGTCCTTTAAATGTATCAGATGGCCTGAGGAACATCCTTATGCATTTTTTGCAACTATGCATTGTCTTTATCCATAGATACACAGGCTGATGACTGCAGATACTTGAGTTCATCTGACCTATCATCAAAACTTGGTTTCTGTTTGATTTGGAAGTGCTTATTGTAATGTGTTGGTCAATGGTAAACTTGGCCCAAAATTTTATAACCAATTATGCTCAAAATAGATATATTCAGAATTCAGACAACCATCATAAAAGGCCTAGAGTAGGAAGAACAGCATAGGATAATAAAATATGAGTTAAGATAGTAGCACTGTTTGAACACTTTGATGATTTAGATTTGCTGTCTAAGAGGCTTAGATATCTAAGTCAAAGCCAGTAAGTCTTTGCTGGCTGAACAAACAATGGATAGCCATGTCACTCTGAAGTATGAGGTAAAGACGAATTGCCGTCTTAAGGTGCCTGTATTTCTGGAAGTATCTGTGTTTTTCTCTATCTCTGTTAACAATGAAAAGAGCCCATACTCATTATTAGTTTATTCTTAGTTTTATTAATAGCCCAGCTATCTAAATTGGTATGATGAATACCACATATTAAGTGGCAACTATATCAGTCATTTTCAATTTTCGAAAACTGTAAATATATATCTTTGTACTGTTTTATTTTATGAAATGTATTTTTTCTGAGCTAGAATGTCTTGTCTGAACCAAAATATTTTTTTAAAAAAGTAGAAAGAATATCTTATTATGAGAAGTGTTTTTGTACATTGTGCACAGCACTATTTTTTGCAGGAAGTTTGTGTTAATGAATCATCTTACCCTAGTACCCACAGAAAAGCATCCTCAGCTCCCTTTTTTTTCAGCCAAAGGACGTGATGGTGTAAAGCTTCTCATATTCAGTGGCTAAATGCACTGTCATTTAATACTCTCTTGGAATTTTTAGGAGGAAATAATTTCCTGCCACAAGTACTGCAGAATGTCTGTCTTTTTACAGCAGAGTCAATTTACAGTATTATTCTACAGTAATTTTATAGTTTGTTTCTATCATCTTTAAGGCAAATGTGGCCAAAGCAGCAGCATCTGAAAATAAGGTCAGTCTCAAAGGTCAGTTGTTGCACACCTCCATCTCACCATGTGGGGATAGAGGAGGCCAAACAACCAGACTATTTTTATCTACCATCACTGGAGAGTTTCTAAACTAGCAGAATTTTCATTCTACTTTTTCTATTGCACTTCTGGCTGCCAATTGTCTTGATGTCTTTGTGATATTAAACAAGTATCTGAAGAAGATCTTCACTCCTTTTTGCAAGATAGTGGCATAGAATTTATAAGAACATGAATCAAATAATTGCCATCTGTCTGACTCCAAATCATGCTAATGGAATAGTTCCAGAACAATGAAAATAGGATAAGATCTAAATCTATGATGATACAAATTCAGATGGGTGTTTATATTTTTGATGCAGTCAGATTTTATCATGAAAATTAAAGAGATTTGTAAATAGGATTATTTTATTTAACACTGTTTGTTTGGGGGTTTCGTCCACTTAATCATTGTGACTGTCCTCCTCCAAAGGGCAAAAAAATAGCTATCTTTTAATAAGTAAATTGTTTTTTAAAATAGTATTATGGAAATATGACATCTATACTTGTCTTAGTGAGAAGTCTTGAGAAATAAACACTTAAAAACCTGTAACAAACAAGACATAAAATTCAGAAAATAAGTGGAAGAAATAAAGAAAAATTCACAATGAAGATGTCTGTTTGTGGTTGGAATATGACCTTTGGTATCCATATATAAACCTGGAAAATATAGAGATACTCTGACTTTTGTTACTAACACTTTTCAGGTCTGATTCTGAATTCTAATTTTAGTTGACGTGGAAAACATAATGCTTAGATGATGCTTACTGATTTACTATCTTCATTGCTGTGTTTATATCTACAGAGACTGGACATCTTTTCTGGTAAAATGAAAAAGTTATTGTAACACAATGTATAAAAACCTGTACTTTATCCTGTATCACAATATAGAAATACAAGGAAGTACACTCTTTTCAATTCCTTTTCCTGCTTATAACTGTAGTCACTAGGACATGAAAAGCATTTTTCATTTTTAAATTTAATTGAGAACTGACAAGAATAAAATTCTTCAATAATCACAATATTAAAAATAGCACTTTGAATTTCAGTTCTGTAGATCAGATTTTCAGTAGTCTCAAATCTATTGGTTCCTGTCTAAACACTTATCTAATTAACTGTATTTCTGCTTCATTTTATCTATTCCTTTTGCTTTTTTTACCCTGTAATATCTTTTGTCCATTTGCTAACCTTCCTTTATTAGTTCTGAGTGTCACATAATGTAAGCATACAGTAAGAAGGTCTGATTAATTTATAAATCAGTGTAGTTGGACATTCATATGACTCATATGTGAACATAGGGAAGTGCTTGCTACAATAAACACCAAGAGCTTTTTTTATAGATGTTCTGCAGTTTTCTTATTGACACTACTATATCAATCTTACATTGTCAAACCAATGTAAAAATGTTGGAGAAGAAGGCATCTATAGCCTGCAGGTACATAAGTGCATGAAGTAACCTGTTAACCCACTGCTTTTGTGACGCCATGCTCCCCCTGATCCCTGCCCTAGCCTTGGCCGCTCCCTCAGGCTCTCTCTATTGGTTCCTGTACTCCAACCCTGCCCAGGGACTGCCCCTTACAAAACCACCCCGCGCCCAGACCACGAGATCTCTCTGTGCCTCTGGTGATCGTGCGGACAAGATGTGATTGAAGCCATCTCAACCCTCATGAGAGACCCTTCTTGCCTCCTCTGTCATCATTGGTTGTAACACTGCTAGCTGCTGGAGCAAGATCACAGGGCCATCCGAAATGGACTGTGGCATGTGACTGGGTCACATTGCCCTAAGCAGCCCTGCTGCGCTCTCGGGGAGCTACAGCCTGCTATGCAAAATCTAGCAGTTACAACATTAAGGCAATTTAAATACCAAATAAATGAAACATCCCCTTTTAGAGTTCACAACAACTGAAATCAAATCATCGTTTTTATTACATTAACCTAAGGTTGACATTAACTTTGTCTTCTGAATGCATAGCATAGAAAAATACATTATGCAGAGAAAGGAGCTCTTACAGTTTTGTTTGTTTTGCTGCACCATGGGACAAATGTGTCAGAACAGAAATGTTGTTTCAGCTGGGTAGAATATTACACTTACATAGAGAAATTCAGAAATCATTACATGTACCTAGGCTGAGCCTAAATTAATAAAAAGGGTAGGTACACAAACAAAGCCAGCACTGGAGAAATAGGCGCTGAGGTAAGGTTAATAGTGAGAGGACAGTCATATGCATACCTTTCTGTTTGCTGAGCCTGCATGTTACAGATATATTTACTTATGTTCTTCTTAAAAATCTGAACAAACAAGACATTTCACTGCTGGGAATTCTTGCTGATAACCACTCACTCATCTCTGATGCACAAAAATACATATGATCAAAGTATCAAACACTTTCCTTAACAGTTTAGGATAAGGTAATTCAGGTGTGACTTAATTGTGGCCTTCTAGTATCTGAAGAAAGCCTACAAGAAAGATGGAGAGGGAATTTTTACCAGAGCATGTGGGGAAAGGACAAGGGGAAATGGTTTAAAACTGAAAGAGAGTAGGTTAGATTAGATATTAGGAAGAAATTCTTTACTATGAGGGTGGTGAGGCACTGGAACAAGTTGCTCAGAGAAGCTGTGGATGCCCCATGCCTGGAAGTGTTTAAGGCCAGCTTGGGTGGACTTCTGAGCAATTTGATCTAGAGAAAGATGTCCCTGCCCATGGTGCGGGGATTGGAGCTAGATAATCTTTAAGGTCCCTTTTCAGCCCAGGCCATTCTATGGTTCTGTGATATTATAAAGTAATAACATAGTGTTATAATCAGATTATTTAAGAGATGTCTCTGCCTGAATTCAGGTGCAAATGCCAAAATCAATAGTATGGATTTTATTTAACAGTAAATGTGAGAAAGAAATGGAAAAGCGGGGCGGGGGTGAAGAGGGAGAGACAGACAGAGATCAAGAAGGAGATAGTCTGATCCACACCTGTGGATCCTGTGGCATCTTCCTGGTCCTTCTTCACCCACATCTTCTCAGTGGTGGGGGTCCCAGAGTGGTTCTTCTCAGGTAACACCTTCATACAGTCCAAGTTCTGAGTATCCACAGGGCATAGATGCTGTTCCCATAACTTGGGATGGCATGTGTATAAGCAATTGCTTCCTTTCCCACTGTGGCAGACTGTGAATTTTTGCCTGTATGCACTAAGTATGGTGTGCTAACCAGACCTCAGCTCTGCTAGGCCTGGAATTAGGGACTTGCTGTTGCAAGTTCGTCTCTTCTGTACTTTTCTCAAGTTCCTGCTGTGGTGGCTGATCTTACGGCAAGCTCCTTTGGTGGCCTTAGCAGTCTTTAATTCAATTGTGATCTTTCTTACACAAAGGAATAATATTGCTTGTACAGTAATGGTAAGAAAAACATCATATAGAGGATTTCTTCTTATAGGCCTATGTCATTCTCAGGGAGTATACACAAAAGATACATCTGATGGCTGATGATACATCCTATAAATAAGTTCTCTGCCTTCATTTTTCTATATATAAAAAAGGAATGCTCCATTGCAGGGTGCTGAGAGCAGTGTCTGGCACATGCCCAGGCAGTACCTGGCACAAGCACAGGCTCACTAAACTGTACAATCACTTTTTGTTGGAGAGGACCCCTGAGATTACCTCACCCACTGCACTGCTCAGTGCAGGGCAAATTTAGCTAGTGTCCATATTTTCATCCTATTTATTTGATTTATAATTCATAGTCCCATGGTGTGGGAGTGTGTCTTGTTTGGTTCAGTCCGGGTCTCCCCTTTGGGTTTCGTGTTACTGTACCATCCCAGTTTATACCCTCCTGGTTTCGTGTTCATAACCCTGCTTTCTCTATTTGTCTCCTCCCAGACCCCTGCCAATCGCTCCGGCACCCCTCCCAAGCTTCTAGAAAGTTCTGGCAGGGGCGTCAAGTGATTGGTCTTGGGGGGAGGATCCCTCCCTTCCTTTCCCAAGATAGGTTCCCTTGTGTGTCCCTCATCCCGCAGACCCATCCTTCTCCTTCCCTGATTCGATGCCGTTGTCATCCCTCCCCTGTCGCCACCCCCCCATAAAACCCCTGGCAGGCGCGTTCAGGGTTGCTCATTGCTGGACACCCCCGGGGGGGCGAGGTCCCCTGTTTGGAGACACAATAAACCTTCCGGATTTCATCCACAATTGAGCCTGCCTCCTTCTTCCACCACCTGCCTCTATTGCCGCGGTCCTGTGGAAGGACCCACGAGCCAGACCTCTGGTCTCCCGGATTCCGGAGGCTGGCCCTGCAGCCTGCTGTGTCCAGAGCTGACCGGGCAAAGTGGGAACTGCTCCAAAAAGGACGCAGAGGCACCATGGGAAACATTCTGGCAGGATTCGACACACACCTGGAAAACCTCAGATGTTGATACCAGTGTTAAATATCATACAGTAGAATATTTCCATTTTCAAGTAAACCAACCAGCATTTTTCAAGAGCACTGTATATCCACTGTATGTATCTATTCAATGCCTCTAATAGGCGCTCGATCTTCTGACAGAAAAACTGTAGAACAGGGCTCTTATCCCTCAGCGGGAATAGTCAGAACAGAGAGCAACAGGAGCAGATATTATCTCCAGAACTTTATTCACTATTATTTCTGGCGTAGAATCATTATTTGATAATGGTTTCAATTAAAACATAAAACAAGAACTGAGTAATACTATCAAGATATTTTGTAGACTCTAAGGCAGTCCCATTATTCTGTAGCCAGCAGAGAGCTTAAAATTGCTATCCTTTGAATTATTGCAGAATGACATGTAGAGCTGAAATAGTTTAATAACATGTCTATAACAAGTCTCCCAATTACATCTCAGATGTGCATGAAGGATAAATAAACCAGCAATCTCACTCCATTTTGCAAAGATAAATGAAATGTCTGGTTTATTAAAGGTATGTCAAAATAGAGTTATTGTTCTGTGGTCTGAACACAGACAATGGGCTAACATTTCCCGAATTTTAATCAAGGTCAGACAATGGATCTGTGAAAGTGCCATAATAATCTATGCAGAAAACAACAAACTAACACCTAATGATTGCTTGGAGTCCTTTTGAAAATCACTTCGTATATGTCAAATATCAAATCCTAGTGTAACTGGCATGAAACTACATGGTACTTGGGGGCTAAGGTGCTTAGGAACTTTGAAGATAGAAAAGAAGTCATTTTACTTCTAGCTAAACTGTGAAATTGCAAGAGTTATTCTGTTCTCACTTTGTCATGGAAGAGCTTGCTTAACACATTTGTGTGCTTCCATATAATGTCCTCAACACTACTCTTTGAAAATGTACTCCTCTGACAGAGGCTTTTCATTCTGTCTTCACACTCCACCTTCTACAGAGCACAGACACTTACTAGTTCAGCTCTGATTGTTCCGTAATTTTGCTAGTGATAACATTCACAAAAGGGAATAGAAATTGTATCTACTTCACACATTGAAGAAGTCCTCCATTTCCATACTTAAAGCCTTCAGACTCCAGACATCAGAAAAATTATTCAATCAGTAGTCAAATTTAGGCTTTATTATTATGGTATATGTCTTTTGTTGATTAAATATGATGCATCTTTACATCAACATTTAGTTAGAAAACTTTGAACTTATATTTTATTTTTTCCACGAAAGGTTTATGTAATAAAGTAAGAAAAGAAATCCTTCCATTTTGACTTCTAGATTTTAGTTCAGAGCACTGACCTCAGCCTGCTTCAGCTGTATAGTCCAATATGAAATATTAAGAGGATAAATGACAGAAAAAGTTACTTGTATCGAATGGATCAATATGGCATTAATATTTGACTTAATTTCTGCTTGTTTCTTCACCAGAAATAAAATCTAGGTAATATTTTAAAAATATTAACAAATACTTAACCGCTTATTATTTAATGTCAAGACTGAGATAGTCCGTTTCAAAATAATTTATTGTAAAGTAAAATTAATTATTCTCTGGATAGTTGTAATTTATGTACCAAGTTTATCTTCCTCAAAAATTTTCACTATCAAAGTTAAATTATGTTAAATTCTCAAACATTGATAAATGTTAAAATCCTTCTATTGTTCCTAAACTTGAAGATTTATTACAAAAAAAAAAGTCATTTACTTCAAGTTTACATATTCAGCATGCTTTTACTACGCTTGCAATTACTCTTATGTGGTAGATGCTAGCTATCAGTGGATCAAAAGTATAGTCATATGATCAAACTAAAATGCATCATAAAAAAGCAAATAATTAATAGTATTAGAACCTTTAGAAGCCCTATTAGCACATAAATATACTTGCATATCTAAATAACCTCACTGACTTACCAGATTTTATTCATTTAACAAATAAATTTGATTAAAACTTGAGCTGGTTTTGTCTGAGGTAACTTTCTTCACAGTTTTGAGCATGGGGCTGTGTTTTGGATTTGTGCTGAGCACAGGGTTGATAATATAGAGATGTTTTTGTTATTGCTGAGCAGGGCTTGCACAGAGCCAGGGTCTTTTCTGCTTTTTGTGCTGCCATGCTGGTGAGGAAGTTGGAGGTGAGTAGCAGATTGGGAGGAGACACAGTCAGGACAGGTGACCCAAACTTACCAGAGGGATATTCCAGACCATCATGCTCAATATATAAAGTAAGGGAAAGAAGGAGGAAGTGGGACATACTCGGAGTGATGGCATTTTTCTTCCCCAGTAACCAATGCACGTGATGGTGACCTGATCTCTGGAAGATGGCTGAACACCTGCCTGCCCCTGGGAAGCAGTGAATTAGTTCCTTCTTTTGTTTTGTTTGTGTGCTTTCCCTATTAAACTGTCTTTATCTCAACCCACGAGTTCTACAACTTTTACCCTTCCCATTCTCTTCCTGATCCTGCTGGCTGGAGTTAAACCACAGCAACTGCAAAAACAGTCCCAAAAATCTAATCTGCTGGTTTCCTAGTCATCTGTTCATTCTACTGATCTACAAAATTATGCACCCTGATATTGAATTTTATCTAGTTTCCTGACTATATTATTCACTGTCCTTTTCTGATGTCTAGCTTAATGTTTACGATCTTTGCCTGGCATGAACTAGCTATGACAAAATTATGTTCCCTGAAGTTGAGCAGAGTTTAGAACATTTTTTCTAATTCCTTGCCGAATACTCAAAGTGAAAATAGAAAGGCATTAACATTGCAATGCAAAGGAATTCCTCCTGGATTTAAATGGAATTTAAATATCTTCTTGACTACTTCTGAACTGCTTAAACTTGTAAGCTCCAGCTCGAACAAAAAGGCAGTTTTTTGAGATTAGAAGTGCAAACTTCTAAATTCAAATACCAATTTCTGTAGGTGTCCATAGGTAGAAGGGTTGACTTGGTTGTCCAGAATGAAGCCAAGCATCTCAAGGCTTGGCATCTCTGGGGAATACAATCGGAATGGCTGTCTTGAGCTTAAACAGTTGCTTTCCATCAGATGTCACTTTATAAGCTACACTCTGAAACCTAAAGGATTTGATATTCATTCTCCCATTACCCTGGATCATGTTGCAGAATGACTGTATTGCAGTCATGGTGGCAAAAAAAAAAGTATTTCACTATCTTCTGTTGATATCTTTCCCAATTGTAAAAAGAATTTTAATATTAATTGAAAAATAATATTAATCACAAAATGGTTGTCCCAAGTCTCAAGAATTTACTTCATAAAGATAGGACAACAAGAGATATTTTGTTTTTCCATTTTTTGCTCGATAATAACTCCAGTAGAGCTCTGTTCCAAATGAAGTAACAATGCTGCTTGCTGGAGATGGCTTTTTATTGCCGTATTTTGAAATATCCCATGTCACATCTGAGACATCTCAAAAAAATGATCGGCAGCTCTTGCCTCATGACCAGATTGCTACATCTATCACTAAGCAAGAGAGCCAGCCATAATTTCATTTTTCTTATTAAACTGAGTTATTATGTTTATGGTCCAGAAAAATCTCAATTTTTGTGTGACACTGAATTAATAAGAATTTTGGAAATCACTGTTGCTAAGAGTACTTCCAGATAATAACCAAAATGGACTAACCAATGAAGTGTAAAAACACCATGTAGGTAAAGTAACAACGTACACAGGAGAGCTGACATTGTACATAGATCAATGAGCCTTAAACAAAGTGATCAAGCAAAAAATGTTACAGATGCCCAGATTTGTGGTGTAAAAAATGGATTAACTGATGTCAGCCTTTTAAGCACTCTGAATAGCTCTTGAGGGTACTGCCCAAAGAAATGTCAGTGTTAAAGTGCATTTATTACCTTACTGGGGAGATATAGATTCACTCAGTTACCCTTTGATTTTTGAGCTCTATAGCTTTTATAGAAGCATAGCCATTATATAAATTATATGTTTAAAATTGTTTCACCTTGATGAGATTAAATAACTCTTTTCAAGATGTTCATTTTAGCTTTTTGACCTACCACAGAATTTCAAACCAGGAAATTACTTTAATATTAAAGAAGAATAAGAAATTGATTTTAAGGAAAACATCAGAACCTTAAATTTTTCTGGTATTATATTTGCTTGAATGCTGTATTTATAGTGACTAGAAGAAAACAGTTCTTTTAGTACGATTTTTTTTGTGCCATAAACTGTTGTCAAAATTTATTCTCACTTGTTCCACTGAGATAGCAACACATTTGCTTATCTGAAAGTTCTGTCAAATATTTTTTTAAATTTTGGGGGGAAATAAAATAATAGATTTATTTTCTGACACAAGCACAACACTCTCTTTGCTTCTAAAGTACTAATCTCATTAGGAAATTTTCTAAAAGTGTCTCCACTTAGGGATTTTTAAGAAAGGCAGAGAAAGATGAAATTGCTGAAATTTGACATTTGCAGTTATTAAATGGTAATGGATTAAAGCAAGACATCCTGCTCCTCAGGAAATCACTTGAGTGAAGACTGATACTAATAAATGTGTAAGCCTGATTACCTCAAAATTAATGATTAATACTGAAGGAAATGACTGGACCAAACTGCTAATTGGAAAAAACTGTAATGTTGCTGTATTAGGTTCACATGGTCAAGCTTTGGTAGCAGGGGGCTATGGGGGTGGCTTCTGTGAGAAGCTGCCAGAAGCTTGCTCCATGTCTGGCAGAGCCAAACCCTAGCAGCTCCAAAGATAGACGTGCCGCTGGCCAAGGCTGGGCCAATTAGAAGTGGTGGCAATGCCTCTGTGATAACATAGTTAAGAAGAAAAAAAGTTATTGCACAGTTGTAATTTTGGCTAGAGAAAAGCGGGCTGAGAACATGTGAGAGGAACAGCTCTGCAGGCACCAAGGTCAGTGCAGAAGGAGGGGAAGAGCTGCTCCAGGTGCCAGAGCTGAGGTTCCCCTGCAGCCCATGGTGAAGACCATGGTGATGATACCGAAATCAGATGGATAGAAACTTTCTAACACAGTTTTGAGTATTAGATAGCAGGCATTCTTTATTGCAGTTCACTGGTCACGTGGGGGATCCTTCCTCCATTCAAGTTCCCTGAGCAGCGAGTGAACAGTTTTTATCATATACGCTGATTTCATATTCAGTTGCTATCCCTATTTCCTTTGACTTTATTTGATGTAGTCACACCTCTTATTGGAAGTTGTTATTTGGTTCTTTGGGGTCTGACTTCATGTCCAGTAGAAGAAGAAAGAGAGAAAGACAGAAAGATAGAAAAGATATAGAAAAGCACGCATATAGCTACCAGCTCCCGGGTTCCAAACATGTTCAGACAGAAACTCCAAGAGCAGGGTAGGGTCAAGACACCTGCTTGCCTCATGTCCAGTCTTAAAAACCCTTGGACCCTTGTGGGCCCTCTCCCCAGGTGGGATGTCTGGTCACTCAGCCACTCAGGAGCTGGGTTAGGCAAGAGTGGAGCCCTGCTCCGGTGTGCCAATAGTTCAATGATTGGCAGCTGTGAAGGATTTGGATACAGGGTCTAGAGGGCTGTGGGGCAGGGCACTGTCTTGCCAGGGCAAGGCCTGACCTGCCTAACTCCCCCCCCCCACACACACATGCATCCCAAAATGCCTTGAGACATCAACCTTTCTAGTCTCTGACGAACATGGTAACAAATTAATGCTAGATTTAGTGATAAGATTACGCTCAAGACACGTGGTTGGATTTAAATGGTCACAGATACCTCTACAGTACTTTCATAAAAATATTTCCTTGTGCCAAAATATAACAAACGGTATTTTTGGACTAACAGCATAGCATACATTTTTTGAAAAGTGATAGATATATCAATTTTCATGTGTATCAAATATGTTATCAAAGAATCACCCGACAAACAGGAGATTATTTTTTAATAATGGTTCTGGTTCTGGATAGAAATTTACACTAGATTGATTTTTAAAAAGCTTATTCAATTTAAATTATGTTATATACAAGCTTATCATTATCTAGCAGACTACTGATTTCCAAAGTCTGCCTTTAAAAATATTTGGTAACATTTAATGCCTCTAGTCAATGAAATTAAATTATGTGGGCTACATTTTAATTTTGTAAGGCAGTTATGAAATGCTTCAGTTAAAGGTGCAAGGCCTGCCTGCCTTCAGAGTGTTTCCCAGGAGAGTTAAATTCTACAGCAGAGGTTTAGGGGCCTTTCCATTTAACACTAATCAGAAAAAAATGATAAAAAAAAAAGTAGAAAAAGAGCAAAAAAGAAATTAAGATGAAAATGAAAAGATTCTTCATTTACACAGGTAAAGCCATAGCATAGATGGGATAAATTGAAACTAATTTAAATTACATTAAACAATCTCCAAGATTTAAATAAAAAATTAGCATTACTGTATCTTTATAAACAATCAGTACAAGATATTTTCCTTGCTGCAATAATAATATGGGAAGTGACAATGTTCTTACAATGGTAGGTAAAGTTAGTGTACAACATTTTTTTTTTTCTTATCATCTCAAATCTGAAGTGAAGCACAATGCCATAAGAATCTATTAAGGTGCTATAGTATGAAATCAGGAAAGGAAACAGCTTTGACAAAAGATGAAATAGTGAACTTTTTATGAAGAAAGAAGTCAGTGACAACAGTGGTCTTTGAGGGATCAAAACTTAAGAAACGGCTTGATATTATCTGAGCTGAATTTCTTTGCTTATCAGGGAAAGTGAAATGTATAAAAATTATCTTTTCTAGGAGAATTTAAGAGTCATAAAATTATTGTTGATATGGGAATGGCCTAAAAAATAAATTGAGGTAAATGAAAGAAAGGAAGATTTAAGCATGACCCCCAAATTAAAGAGCAGATGGAAATTAAATAATCAGATTTAGATTTTTTGCTTACTTTTCTTTTAACTCTTCACTGGTCTTAATAGCACTTAGAAAAATCCCATAGGAACATTAGATTAATAAAATATCCTGAGAAAAACAAAAAGCAAGAGATCGTCAAGCTCAAATTCAATTAAAGAGCATGATTCCTGAATAAATATGAAGGATTTAGATAAGAGTGACTGAAGACTAAGTAAAAATTTCTGAAAGAGGACATGAATAATAAATGAGTGATTAATGTGAGGAAATAAGAATGAGATATTCAGGATTTTATCAGTACATAGCATAAGTATTCAATATAAAAGTTTTTAATAGTCTCTGCAGATAAATAAGAAGAGAAGAAAGTCTTTGTGTCTCTCTCATGTCCTCTTTCCAGCAGTGGTTGTCACAGACTACTTAGACAAGAGTAAACTGCAAACATAATTCAGATTAATGTCCTATTTTCAGCTCAGTGGCTTGCTGATCTAGTCAAGGTTTATATATATTTAGTGACCTGTTTCTTTCTCTAGGCATGCAATTTTGTATTTCCACTGTGCCCTTGGATGAAGAGTTTCATCCTTCAGAAGAACAATATTATTTCCTTTGTTTTGATCTGGTTTTATTTATATCACCTCTAATCTCTCACTGCAAGAAATTCTGAATCTTCAAGACCTACCCACACATGTCCGTGACGCTCGTACTGCTCTGTCATAGCCTTCATCTCTTTTCCAGACTTACATATTCAGTTCTTTGCTGGAACTGGACCATGATCATACTTCCTCCAGTTTTCAGTTTTACATTACCCTTTCAGAGGCTGAGGAGGCCATCTGTAGACAGTATTCAAGATGTAGATGAACAGTCTTATAATAAAACTTTTTCATTCTCTCTTCTAATATTTTTGAACATGTATTTCTCACTGCTACTGAGCACTACACTGGCATTGTATGGAGTAAAGCCAAATAGACTTACTGTATCCAAGTTTGCACCAGTTCAGTGGTATAGAAACATCCACTTCTGCATTTGGGAAGGTTTGAGCAGAAACATACACATTAGTCTTTAAAATGCTAACGTACTTATCATGTGTACTATAGTGTATGTGATTGCTGAGTTGCAGAAGCAAAATGTGAATGCTATTGCTCCTTTTACCACTGAGGATATGGGGATCTGTTGTAGGTTACTGGCTGTGTGCATGCAGCATGTTTATCCAGGAGAGGCACTGATAGAGCAATTCGCCTCCCTGTTCTTCCTTTCTTCCTCTTCTCATAAGAGCTCTGATCTCATCCTTTCTTGTACTTTTTACTATAGACAGACTATCAAACAAGTTTCCCTTATCAACATGATTATGGACAATGATGGAAGTTTTGTGAGACTGTGTTCAGTCTTCTCAAGCATCTCATATTCATTCATATGTCCACTAATTCTAGGTCTTGAAGGAGTCTTATTCCATAAAGGATTAGCAAGGATATTCTAGGATTCAGTCATGACAAATGAAACCCAAATCTGTGCTAAGCACCTGTGTTGGTTTTGTACTGCCTGGTTTTTGGTAGTGGGGGGCCACAGAGGTGAGTTCTGTGAGAAACTGCCAGAAGCTTCCACCATGACTGGCAGAGGCAATCCCTGATGGCTCTGAAGATGGATATGCCACTGCCAAGCCTGGGCCAGTTAGAGATGGTGGTAGCGCCTCTGTGATAACATAGTTAAGAAGAAATCAAAACAAAGGTGGGGGCAGAGTTGTAATTTTCCAGACAGAGTAGGAGTGAGAAAATGTAAAAGAAACAACAGTGGAGACACCAAGGTCAGTGGAGAAGAAGGGGCAGGAGGTGCTCCAGGTGCCAGAGCTGAGGTTCCTCTGCAGGCCGTGGTGCAGACCATGGTGAAGCAGCTGTGCCCCTGCAGCCCATGGGGATCCATGGGGGATGCAGAGATCCACCCGCAGCCCGTGGGGGAGGTGCCCGTGTTGGAGCGGGTGGATGCCTGGAGGAGGCTGTGATCCAGTGGAAGACCCCGAGGAGAGAGGGCCCTGCTTCCAGGCGGGAGCAGCCTGTCCTTGGAGGACTGCACCCTGTGGAAGAGAGACCCACGGTGCAGCAGTTTTGGCAGGACTGCTGCTCATGAGATTGGACCCACATCAGAGAGGTTCATGGAGAACTGTCTCCCGTGGGAAGGGACCCCAAGGCATAGCAAGGGAAGGACTTCTCTCCCTAAGCAGTGGAAGAAAACCTCGGGTGATGAACTGACCAAAATTCCCACATCTTGTCTCCCTTTGCTATTGGTGGGAAGAAGGGAGGGGTCAGGGGAAAGAAGGTGTTTTTAAGGGCTTATTTTACTTCTCATTCTAGTGCTCTGATTTTGTTACTAATAAATTCACTTTATATCTTCAAGTTGAGTCTGTTTTGCCCTTGGAGTGTCTTCTCCTGGTCCTTATCTCAACTCATGCACCCCTCATTAAATTTTCTCTCCTCTGCCCAGCTGCAGCAGGGGAGGGTGACTCGCTTCCGTGGGTGTCTGGTGTTTGGCCCGTGTCAAACCGCGACAGCGCCTTTCTTACCAAACTAAGATAACAATGGTAAGACAGTTTGGTGGTTAAAATCATTCAGACTGGTATTCTATTTCTCTTTGATAATCAGCCAGAAGGGAGTTTCTAAGTGTGCTGGATTGACCCTGGCTGGATGATGGTTGCCCACCAAAGACACTCTATCACTCCCCTCCTCAAATGGGCAGGGGGAGAAAGTATAACGAAAGACTCACATGTCAAGATAAGGACAGGGAGAGATCACTTACGTTAACCATTACCAGTTGAATCAGAGTAGGGTAATGAGATATAAAAACTCAAGTTCATCACTGAATTCTCTCCCTCCTTCCCCCCACCCAAAGCAGGGGGGATGGGGAATGAGGGTTGTGGTCACTTCATCACATGTCTCTACAGCTTCTTCCTCAGGGTGAGGACTCCTCACACTCTTGTCCTGCTCCAGTGTGAGGTCCCTCCCACAGGAGACAGTCCTTCATAAACTTCTCCAACATGAGTCGTTTCCACCGGCTGCAGTTCTTCACAAACTGCTCCAGTGTGCATCCCTTTTGTGGAGTGCAGTCCTTCAGGAACAGATTGCTCCAGTTTGAGTCCCCTGTGGGGCCACAAGTCCTGACAGCAAATCTACTCTAGTGTGCACTCTTTTCTCCAGAGGTCCACAGATCCTACCAGAAGCCCACTCCAGTATGGGTTTTGCACGTGGCCATGGCCTTGTTTGGGCAATCGTCTGCTCCAGCATGGGGTCCTCCACAGGCTGGAGGTGAATATCTTTGTGTAAAGGCTGTTCCAGCATATTGCTTATGTCAACCAAAATCTCAGAATTCCATTCTGTATTAAGTGTACTCTTTCTCACAGACTGCCTCACTAGATACTGTATCCAATCCCATAACTCCCAGAGACAGTTCTAATAAATTCCAAGTCTTCAAGACAAAAGACCATTTCTTGTCCAAGATATTGACATACATGCAAATCATCAAAGGATATAAGGAGGAAAAATGCATAGATGAAAACAGGGAACATTGGTGTTTAGTTGATTTGGTTTTGCTTTTGACTCATTACTAATTCAAGTAGTAGTAGAATAAGATGAAAAGTAATAAGGGTGATTTATTATGTTTTTTTTCTGGGAAAAACATTAAGGCCGTAATTATGTGTAAATATGTATTATAATGGTAACAAGAGCATGTGGACTGCAGCCATCAACAGCTGTAGTAAAGCCATCTCTGTACATGAGTTATTCCCTGGGCTTTTATGAAGACTGAGTCAATGAGAAAACATTGCAATCTTTTCTGAGTCAGCTAACAGATACTCATGGTATAACTGACAGTAAACTAGTCTAGTAAACCATTGTTTTATTGCTCATATATTAAGACTCTGTGTGTGAGAGAAAAGAAAACTTTTAGTCTGGACATATCCATTAAATCTGTCATAAGTAGCAATTTTAAACAAATTAAATCGAACTTTGGGATGAGCTTTTTGAATAAGGCTACTTCTATAACCTAGATCTTAAATAATTCACAGAATAGTGTCTCTGGGTGTGGCGATCCGTTTATCCATTGCTTTCCCTATCCTACATTGTTCTCCCACTTTTCCCCTGCCCCTAGCCCTGGCCACTCCCTCGGGCTCTCCCTATTGGTTCCTGTACCCCAACCCTGCCCAGGGACCGCCCCTGAGCACCTGAGAAAAGCTTCTCAGGCCAGGACCATGAGGTCTCTCTGCCTCTGGGGATCGTGATTAAAGTCCTCTCAAGCCCTCATGGGAGACCCTTCTCTGCCTCCTTTGCCATCACTGGTTGTAGCGCTGCTGGCTGCCGGAGCAAGACCGCAGGGTCGTCCGAAATGGACTGCGGGATGCGACCGGGTCACATTGCCCTGAGCAGCCCCGCTGAGCTCTCAGGGAGCTACAGCCCGCTAAGCTAAATCTAGCGATTACAACATCGGGGAAAGATATTGAAACTTACAATGCATATTATTTGTGTGAATTGTTTAACTTAACTGGAAGGACTTATAAGGGGCATTTGGCTTTTTCAGAGCAAGGGGGCACTTTGCATATTGGCATTGCAAATGTTTGGAGAATAGTGCTTTAAAGGAGTAATTGTATAGTGTGCACTAACAAAAACCCTGAGCAAGGCACAAACATGAAAGAGGAAGACAATAATATTTGAATAGTTTTCACACAAAGTTCCTATTGCTAGGAAAACCACTTCCTTCATCTGTACTTCTTTCAAATGTGTCTACCTCCAGGTCACTCAAATAGTGGAGAGCACAATCTGGTGTCTTGTGAAATGGTAAAAATAAGTCTTATATTTCTATGGAATGCATGTCTTACAGAGTAAATACTGTGCTTTTTAATCTGCAGAAACTGTAGAAGATTTTTATCTGCAACATCATTTTGAAGTTCCTATACACCAATCATTGTATTTTCATTTTGTTTGTAAGTATTTTTACCTTTTTCTTTGTTGGGTGCCTAACTTCTACTGTGTTACTGCTTCAACCTACACTTAACATTTTTAAATAACAAATGCATAAGAAGTCCTACTTTTATTAATCACTCACTGAATTCTTCAGCTTGCTACATATTATTTTGCAAAGAAGAATGAATAAATCTGGAATAAATCTGTCTCTGCATATATACAACTCAGAGTTTGACCTGGAGAGCAGATAGATCTACCACAGTTGTGATACAGGCACACAGACAGCATCAAGCTTCAACAAGCACTTCTGTCATCACTCTGCCTCGTATAATCTCCTGGTTCACTGGAGTAGAGAAGTTCACAGAACAAGGCAATATTTTGGGTTGAGAAATGGTAGTTTTCCAGGATCTGTCATCTCCTACATGACTGAAGTCTATGTTTATTCATATTCTTCAAACAAAATCGTAATAAACTAACTATTCCTGTCCTTAAATTTAAACATGAACTGCTTTGTCAAACTAGAGCCAGAGATAAATAAACCTGTTATTTTGAAATTGTTTCTTGAAGGTGAAAAACAGTAGGAACAAGAATAGATTCTGCATCAAAATTAAATAAAAGAAACTTTTAATTTCTACTCTCTATAGATATCTATATATTCTACTATCTCTGTATATCATCTATTTGGTTTTGATTGCCACTGATGACACGTTGGTTGTACAATAATAAAGACAGACAGCCACAGTTTAAGGACATTAGATTTTTTATCAAAAAAACCCAATGGTGCTTAAGTCAAATGTTCTGGTTAGAAATCAAATTTGCTTGAAACCTGAAGTTTTGGAAAACAAAATGCCATTGTTTCTTCGTCGAGTGTAACACAAATGATAAATTCTTGGATAGTAATAAGGTTTTTGTAAGGAAAATGAGAAACAGGAAATTTTCTTTAAGAAAAAGGAATTTTTTTCCAATGTCTATATACCTTCAGAGCTGGTAGCCTTTGATCAGGCTTATTCCTCATTACTCACTCCACAATGTCTATTTCCCATTTCTAAATTAAACACATATGAGACTTTTAGGGATTCCCGAGCCTGAGATTATGCAAGGAAGAGTAACTTGGGTTTGCCTTTGCGAAATTTCTTCTAATGCTTGGTAAGACTGAGTTTGCCAGACTCGTGGCAGGAGCTGAACTGTCAACTGGTACCACAGCTGCCACAATCTGCACCAAGTCTTATGGCTATTGAAACTAATCTGTCTCCCAAAGATTTCTCTCCAGTTTTACTACCACAGTAGCTAATTGGTTATTGTATAATTTAAAACCTGTCTGTGTTGGCCACAGACTGGAATGCAGGCAGTCAAACAGTACATGGAAGGAACAAGCCTTTCTGTCTGTGTGGAAGAGCCTTGCTCCTCCTCTACCTCCAAACTTTTTTCTCAATCTCACTCTACAGAAACTACTTATGGCAGTAGGAGTTGGCATGCTGGATGCAACCCAGACAAGGGATCTTTTTTAAATCAAGCGGTTATCCCTGAATTTGACTATTTTTTTGTATGTTGTTTCAGAAAACAGATAGATGCTGAGATGATGAACTAGCTATATTTTATCACTGCTTAACAAAGTGACTGCAGTCCTTAAAAGACAAGACATAAGCTCAAGAAGATGCAGTGGAGAAGGTACCTCTTAAAAATGGTCACCAATAACTGTTCTAAGCATCAGAACTGTTCTAACTGTTCTATATGTGACCATGCATCTATCAATAGGCCTTTAACATTTAAACATCAGCACTATGGTTGTGTGTTTTCACCCATTTAAAACAACGTAAACCAGAATATTGATGCCACACTGTTTAATTAACATATTTTGGTAGGATTTTATGATGATGATTTAAAACTTCTATTTTTTTATAAATAATTTAATGTTACTACTGCAAATTAATAATAATTTCTTCATAAATTGTAATAAAAATGTCTTAATTTCTGAGTAGTAGAAAAGCCATTCTCCAAAAGCTGATCATTACCTTCCAGGTAATGCATGGAAAGGAGAATGACTTTTCTATGGCTGTGTGATACATAAGTATAGTAATGGAAGAAATTAATTTACAGTTTGGCAATTCCCAGCAATGTCCTTGAGTGGAAGAGACAACCTTCATAACCCCAAAAATTCAAAGGAGGGACTCAGTCATCACCTCCCATCCTGAAACTAGGTACAGAAAGGGTGGTGATGCAATGCCCAACATGTCCACATAACCCTGCATTTCCTCTTTTAGGAGCATCACCAGCATGGCTGGGCACATCAAGGAGGCCCAGAACTAAATGCAATGAGATGGATTGCTCCTGAGGAAAGTCAGCCTAGGATCATGACCAATATGCCCAGCTGCTGTGCTACAGCTGCAGAAGTCTGGCATAGGGGAGGAAAGTCCAACAAGACCAAAATCAGGCTGGGTACACAAAATAGATCTGCAACAAAACCAGCTCCCACCCAGCTGATGAATCCTTCTGTGCCTTAAGTCAGTGGTACCGTTCTCCATCTGAAAAACAAGGTGATCTCAAAACTCAGAGGAGCTGATTTTAGCAGTCTTCAGAAACCTGTCAAAGATAAGTCAGTATGCCATTTCTCACTGTGACAGCTGGATTTGTGAAGACTTGTGACACTGGTCTCATGGCAGTAGGTTAATGTCACTTCCTGGAGTATAAAATCATTTCTCTGAAAACACTTTAAAGACATGAGGCAGCCTTTTGCATCAGTTCTCAGGAGTGACCTCACAAATTAGTGTAGGCAAATTGCTATACTGATTTCCCATAATATTATTATTATATTATTATAAATAAATTATAATAAAATCTTTACAATATTAATCTCGGCAAATTAATGCTCTAAATATTACCAGTCTTAAACTTTGAATGAATATGTCCTTCCAAACTATTTGATCTGTTTAAAGTTTATGGTATTTGTAAAAAATAATGAGGTTTGGATTTCTACTATTCAGTAAATATTCTGAATCTTAAAGTGTTAGAAAACATAACATCTAAAAAGACACTAAATTAATAAAAATAAACTAGAGAATTACACCATATCTTAGGATAAGCATTTCTGATTTGCTTCACTATAGACCTTAATAAAAATACATATAACACAGAATATACGTATAATACCAGCTTTACTTTTACTTAATTAGATGCAAAGGTTATCCGCAATTTTAAAGCTCTGCTTTTTTTCCTTGTGCATTGTTATTGCAGTATTTTATATTGATTGCCATAGATTGTCCATATTCTCACTGAGCTCACAGTAAGTTTTTTTTCTTTCCTGATTTTCTTTTTTATTCCTTTCTTTTCCTTTTTTTTTTTTTTTTTTAATACATTTCTGTCTACTCTTGGTGGACTGGCACTTCTTTTTGTAACAATCTTTTGTGATCATTGAAAAGAATGATTGATGATGGTTTTTCCCAAGATACATTTAATTGAATGTCTGACAGTTTACTATTCCTCTAAACACTTCTACTGTTCCTGTGCTTAGTCTCTGTCTTCATTTCACATGTCTTGTCAGTCAAGGTTGAGGGGAAGAAATAGGTATTTGTCATCTACCTTTTAAAAAGAGGAAAGTTGTAAGGACGGCAGTTTTGGTTTGTTATACATAGTCTCCATTGGGTAAAAAAACCAACAAAACTATTCATATATTAGATATTAGCTTTATGTATGAGCCTATTTTTTATTCATATAAATAATACATTTAAAAATTATAATTCATCACATTCCTTCCTCACATATAATTCTCATGAGCAAGTCTCTACAGTGTTAAGCAAAGTTAAGACAAGCATGCCTTGGCATTTTAAGTATACTAAAATTCCACTGCACCGAGGTGTTGGTTTGCATTCTCCCCTCTACCTCCACAATGTGTGTGTATATTCACAGTATTAAAATGTAACCACTGCAAGCATCCAAACAGCAAGTACTACTTCAGCAGAAAGCCACGGACAGTTTACAACTTGCCTTCTGAATGAAAAATATCTTAAAATAGTCTTTCAGATATTTTAACAGTACAAAGTTTCTCATTGCTGCACAAAACTTTATATTAATTCTACTTTCCCTTCAGTTTTAAAGTGAAAGTGAAGACTAAAAGCCCTAAACATTTGTTTTGAAAATATATTTGAAATATTATGCTTGGAACCTGAAATTTTATAAAGAAGACTTGTTTCCACCATCCCCTGACTTTAAGATAAATGCAGAAAAATTCTCAAAATAATTCCCAAATTTGAAAATTCATTATTTGCTTTTAAGAAAATGTGTAAAATGTGTGAATTTTTATATTCATATTTGTAACTGCAAATAATTTTCTTTAAAAAGGGAGGTTTTAACAAAATTTTCAAACATTATCAAGGCAAATACATCTAGTCAAAGAAAATAATGAACTAAAGAGTTCACAGGTTCATAAAGCATTATTTTCAGCTATCCTGATCTTTTGAAAAATTATATGCTGTTCTGGCTAAAATGCGTATGCAACAATTTTGTTTGACCTGCTTTATGTAGCTGGATTTTTCTCATATACCAGCAGATGTCTGCATCGTAGATGCCTATACCTGGGCTAATCACTAAGTCTACCTCTAATGTCAGTGGAGAGAAATAGGTACTTTTAGGGTGTGACTGACCTGACCTGAGTGTCAGCATTAGGATGGAAAGAATTGCATCCTTAGAATGTCAGACACAGGCATATGCAATTGTAGGCATACATTTTTCCTCAGAACAACGTTATCAAAAATTACTACGTAAACTGTTCAAAAAGTAATTACCTGTATTAAAACTGGGCACATGAACTGTTCAGCATCGACTTTAGATCACTGGACCTTGCCATACTTCCTTCTCCGAGTCTAGAGAGATGTCAGCTACCTGCTGCTCCTGTTAATTTAGAAGTTTTCTCCAGGACATCCATTTTCAGAAGAGTTCAACAGTCTGGAGTTCTCTTGTATTTGTTTTTATTGCTCTTCTTTCTCCACATAATATTTTTTAAATCTACTCTTCTGTTTAATTTCAAAAAATCCTTAGAAATTGAAAAACTCTATACAAAGGGCAGTTCATCTTGTTATGGCCGCTCTTGTAAATAAGGTCTAAAACTAGCAAAATAATGGCATGACATTAGATTTAAAATTAAGTCAGACATCTGTTTCTGGTAAGTAAACAGATTTAAAGTTTGTGTTTATTGCTTGTTTATTGTATCTTGAGCATTTGCTCTGGAGGAAAAGTTTTAGCTCATATGCTTACACTTTGGTCTTAACAAGAGCCAAGCCTGAAAAAAATGACCAGATGACACAAAATTTCTTTTTCCTATTCTTTTAATATGAGTGATTAGCAACAGAAATCCCTTGTAGCCACAGTTCTGTCAGAGTTTTCATCCACAGGGATTAATATTACTCTTAAAAATTGGTGGTAAGTCCTTCAGTTCACAGCACTCACATCTCTATTAATTCATACATGCCAATTTACATCTAAGCCAAAAGAGAGGTATTTTTATTTCATTTCCTTTCATGTAAATTGGTTTGGATATTTTTTGATTTAAAGATATTTGAAGTCATACTACTAGGCATGTCAACCACTTTGACAGAAGTGGGCAGCTTTAATCTCTGCTTCACTGGGGCTCATACATAATTTGTCGTAGGAGAATACAATGAATCACTTGATCGCAGCTAGCTTAGATGAAATTCTGAGGTGGAGAATTCTATATTTCACATCACTGAAATCCCTCCGGGTAGATTTACTTGGCACCCCTAGCGTTTTCCTGATGTTTTCTACTAGTTTAAAATTAATCTTGCCAGAAAGTAACCGGCTGTTTCAAAAAGAAGCAATATGTTAATTTCTAATCGTATCTGTATTCTTTGCTTTACAGACAAAATGGAAAAGGTGTACAAAAAAGTACAGCATGCAAATTATAGAAACTCATAAGCTTATAAGACCTGGCAAAAAAAGAAAAAGCAGTGAAAGGATTTAAAGACACATCCCAGGGCAGCAATCACTTTTAATAAAAAAAGAGAAATTGTATCGCAAGATGCCTTTAAGATAAGTAGCATATTTTTAACTTCTTTTCTCAGCGATTCCTTTCCAGCCCCTATTGCTCTTTAAACTCTTCAAAAATTGGTCAGTAATGCACTTTAATTTCTCCTGATGAACTTAGATGTTTGAGTTGAACCTTTAGATAGTTTTGTTTGGGTTTTTTTTAAATAATGCATCACTTTTGGCAGTGTCAGAAACTGAAATGTTAAGGTTTATGCCTTCATAAAAACAGACTTTTACCTATTATAGCAAAAGTGTATAACAAAGCTGTACCAGCAAAGCCCACCCTGACTGAGGCCCCTGACTGATACCCTGAACTGAGTTAAACCACCTAAGGCAACTTGAGATAAGGAAAGTGACACTGTTGTTCACAGCATTGTTCAAAGCATCTGGAAGAACATCCACAGCAGGGCCCAGCCCAGCACCTTCGGGGTGCAAGCCACAGCCCCAGGTTTGTCTGCTGCCAGGCTCGCACAGACCCCCACACCACAAGGGGGAGGAGGAGAGATTTTGGGGGTGTGACACAGCCTCTGGCCAGAGGCAGTGGACTGGACGCCCATCCTCCGCTGTGCAGAGCAGCCCAGCTGCAGGGCGCCCACCCCGGGAAAGCCACATCTATGGGACAGCCACGTGAGGGACAGCAGAGGGGGTGTCATGGCCCCTCAATTCCCCCCCAAAGGGGTCCCCAGACGCCGCACCAGAGCACTGCACGTCACGCAGTAACATGATGCAGCACATCTGCAGTGTTGCAAGGGACAGGGTCAAACCTGTTCCCCTGAGGGGAGGCTGCTGGGCGTTCCCACCTGCCCAAACATATATTAATCCATTGCAATCTCTACTTTTCAGTGGGGGATCCTCTCCACCAAGAAGACCAGATGGAGGGAAGCAACGAGACCTCGTTGGAACCCATGGAGGGGTGATATGTTTCTACTTCATCTCTGTCACCCTGGGAAGCATCAAAAGCAGTGTGGGCAGCAGGGCAAGGGAGGTGATTCTGCCCCATCTACTCTGCTCCCATGAGATTTCGCCTGGAGTACTGAATCCACATCTGAGGTCCTCAGCACAAGAAAGATGTGGACTTGTTAAAGTAGGTTCAGAGGAGGACACAAAGATTCTCAGATGAGTGCAACTCCTCTCCTATGAAGACAGGCTGAGAGCTGGGGTCTCTTCTGAGACCCTGTTGTATCCTTCCAGTACTTAGAAGGGGTTTATAAAAAAGACGAAGAGGAACTTGTTACATAGGCAGAAAGTGGTAGGCAAGGAGGAACATCTTTAAACTGAAGAGATTTAGATTAAATGTTAGGAAGAAATTCTTTACTGCGAGGGTGGTGAGGCACTGGCAGAGGTTGCCCAGAGAAGTTGTGGGTGCCCCATCCCTAGAAGTGTTCAAAACCAGGTTGGATGGGGCTTTGAGCAACCTGGTCTAGTGAAAGATGTCCCTGCCCATGGCAGGGGTGTTGGAAGCAGACAATCTTTAATGTCTTCAGCCTTTCTGTAATTCTGTGATTATATGAAACATTTTCTTTCTGTGACTGAGCAGTGGCACGGTTTCCTCAGAGATTGTGGAGTCTCCATTCTTGAGATATTGAAATGCTGTTGGGACATGGTCCTGGGCAAGCATCTCTGGGTGGTCCTGCTTGAGAGGGATGGGGTTGGACCTCTAGAGGCCCCTTCCAATCATGGCTTTTTTGTAATTCTACTATTGCTGATGAAGTCAAGGAGATACATGGAAAGACTGCAAAAGTGCTGATACTGTGCTTGTAAGACATGGGGAATGAAGAGTAACTCTCAATAAATTAGACTAACATCAGTCCCTAGAAAAATCAGATAAAGATAACAGAACTCAGATGATAAAAAAAGTCAAGTACTAGAATGTAATTAATTACAGACCACTAAAGCTTTATATAAACTAGTTTTTTTCTAATGAGTCCAATTTCATTATTTTATTCAGTCACAGGTTTGATTGTGTGGCAGCTAAACACCACATAACTGTTCTCTTACTGCCTCATTTCCCAGGTGCGATTGGAAAAAAAGGAAAATTTGTGTGTTGACGTAAGGACAGTTTAATGAGACAGGAAAGGAAAATAATAATAATAATAGTAACATCAATAACAAAAATTAGAACATACAAAACAAGTTATACACACTGGTGGGGTGAGGTGAGAAACAGAAAAGGTCTTGACTCTGTGTGAGCTCTGCTCAGCAATAAAAAAACATCAGTGTGTTATCAACAATATTCTTATCCTAAATCCAAAACATAGCACTGTACCAGCTATTGGGAAGAAAATTATCCAAGCTGAAACCAGACTACTGTTTTGATTTGTTTGGATTTGTTTTGTGTGTAGCATTTTATGCAGTTTGACACAACATGCTGAGGGGAAAAGAACCATGTATATTAAATCACTGTGGTTTGTATTAAATGGATTAAAAAGGGGTTAGATTGTGATGTTAAAATAAAGTGACATTAAAGACAAATCAGTTATTTTATTCACAATGATAGCTTAAGACCTCATGGCAAAATACAGATAAATGAGGACAGACAGTTCATGTTGCTTTTTAACATAGGGGTTAATAACAGAGGCTTTAAGAAAAAATATAGGTTAAGCACATAGAAATAAAGAACACACATATACATGTACAGGTTATTATATTATTATATTATTATATTATATAAACCCCTGAAGAATGTTTAGTTTTCATTAAATTACTACACAGCATATTGCTTAGAACACATTACAGCATTTTAAATGGACCCAACTACCTGGTAACTATATGATAGCAAATGACAGAATGAAATAGAGTGATTGAGTTATTTCTATGAGGGGGGGAAGTTATTTTAGAGGAACCAAAAGTAGGCCTAAGACTACTCATAATTTTAATCAGTTATCTAGAAATAAACACAAAATTACTACTGACAAAACCCTCTAGACACCACATGTAAAATTTCTTCAGAGTTAAGCAGTGGTGAGGATAAAATAGAGGCAGATCTTTAAGAGAGGAAAATGCTTAGGTATTTAGAAAGAAATGAAGACAGAAAGGATCACTGAATTTTTGGAGAAGTACCTCTGGAGAGAATCTGCATCTGTAAAATATTTGTAGCTATAACCCGCCAAGTAAGTCTTAAACATATCTCTGCTTCCTTCATGAAAACAAGTCTGAGAATTTGTCTTGATGAACAGCATCTTCAGACTTTCAGAACTAGTGGCAAAAATTATAGGACATAATGACTTCAATGGGAAGGTGCAGACATTGAATAAATATGACAGTGTTTTCTTAGGAAAGAAATGATCAGCTGTTAAAACTGGCTAGTAATGGCAGTTGTAACAGAATAGTAATGAACATAGACTCTATTAATAAAGACCTTCATCTGAAAACAAGCATTTTCCAAGTGAAATATACTTCACTTTCCAAGTGAAATATACAAACAGATGATGTTACTGGGCAGTACAAAGAGTAGATGCAGTCTGGTAGACCATTGTTTAGGAAATGAGCTACATTCTGCTGATTTCTTCTGGCCTTAACTGACAAATATACAGATAAACTGAGGAGACCTTCCCTTCCCTTCCCTTCCCTTCCCTTCCCTTCCCTTCCCTTCCCTTCCCTTCCCTTCCCTTCCCTTCCCTTCCCTTCCCTTCCCTTCCCTTCCCTTCCCTTCCCTTCCCTTCCCTTCCCTTCCCTTCCCTTCCCTTCCCTTCCCTTCCCTTCCCTTCCCTTCCCTTCCCTTCCCTTCCCTTCCCTTCCCTTCCCTTCCCTTCCCTTCCCTTCCCTTCCCTTCCCTTCCCTTCCCTTCCCTTCCCTTCCCTTCCCTTCCCTTCCCTTCCCTTCCCTTCCCTTCCCTTCCCTTCCCTTCCCTTCCCTTCCCTTCCCTTCTTTTTCTTTCTGAGATCTTTGTGTTTTACTCACTGTACAACAAGTGAGAGCAGAAGCCCAAGAGAGTCAAGGACTTCAGATGAATTTTGGAACATCATCTTGCAGCCAACTTGGAAATACCACTGGCAGTGGTCCACTGCCAAAGAAAAGTCTCTAGAGTGCCTTGCCAGGGATGAAAATACTCAAAAGTTCTGGTTCCAAGTATTGTAAAATTATGAAGACACCCTCCTAGTAGTCTTTTATTTGGAAGATTATACAATACTGTTGGTGGAAGTTGGCAAAAAGATGGCAAATGGTATCTTCATACATGAGTACCAGAAATAGTCTTTTATCAGTTCATGAGGGAATTAAATGGTGATGTTAGAAAAGCCAAGGTTACCCACAAAAAATTCTGAGAGGAAAGTTTTTCTTACAGTGCATAGTACACAACTAACATTCATTTTTGTTTAATTTGTAAAATCATGTGAAATTAAGGTCCTCAGGGCCTTTTTTTTCCCCCAGTGTTTTTTTTCCCAGTTATTGATTAGTTAACTTTTTAAATTGATTTTATCTAATTGAAGAAAATAATTACGTATGAGCTTATAAGGAAAGCAGAACCAAATACATTTTCCTCCCAAATGCCCACATAATCCTTGTCTTCATTCTGTTCCTTTACTGTTTTCATGTTCTTATGTTCCGTGACTAGAACAAAAGTGTGTAAATGAGATTATGCAGTCACTTAGGACCCTGCTGTCTTCAACAGCTTTTGCACCAGGACTAGCCCCTCAAAATTTATATGATACCCAAGAAAATGATCTAATAAATGCAAGGAAGACAGAGGAATGTATAATTTAGGGTCAGTAATGATAGAATATTCTTTGCATCTCAGAAAATAAATGAGAAAAAATTTTATGTCCATCACAGAATCCCAGAATGTTTGATGTTGGAAGGGACCATCTGGTCCAACCCCCAGTTTTTCAGTATCTTGAAGGATGGAAACTCCACAACCTCTCTGGGCAACCTGTGCTTGGTCACAGTGAAAAAGTGTTTTCTGATGTTCAGATAGCATGTGCTGCATTTCAGTTTGTGCCCATTGCTTCTGGTCCTGTCACTGTGCACAGCTAAAAGAGCCTCGCTCCACCTTCTTCCGTTGTGTATTTATACACTGACAAAATTCATCCTTCTCATTCTCTTCCTTTCACTGAACATTCTTGGGTCTTGCAGGCTTTCCTCATAGGAAAGATGCTCCTGTCCGGTCCTTGCAACATCTTTGTGGCCCTTTGTTAGACTCTTTCCAGCATGTTCATATCTCTCTTGTACTGGGGAGCTTAGAACTAGACACAGTACTCAAGGTGTGGCCTCTCCCGTGCTCAGCAGAGAGGAAGCATCACCTTTCTCAACCTGCTGGCATTACTTTGCTTATTGCAGTCCAGGACGCCATTTCTCTATTTTTGCTGCAAGAAAACACTGCTGACTTGTTTAATTTCATGCCCATCAGAACTCCTAGGTCCTTTCCTGCAAAGCTGCTTTTCAGCCTGTTGGACCTTCGGTTATATTGGTGCCTGGTGTTCCTTACCAGCTGTAGGAGTTTGCCTTTCCGTTTGTTGAATTACCTGAGGTTCTGCTGACTCATTTCTCCAGCCTGTCGCTCTGCATGACAGTGCATTACTCTGGCATGTCAGCCTCCCAGTTTTATACTCTTAGCAAACTTCCTGAGCATACACTCTATCTCATCATGCAGGTCATTAATGTTCAATAGGATAGGACTCAATATTGACTCTTAGGGTACACTATTTGCCTCCAACTAGATTTCTTTCTACTGATCTCTGATCTCTGCTCTCTGGGCATATCTATTCAGCCTGTTTTCAGTTCACTGTCTTCTCATCTAGCCCACATTGGAAACAGCCTCTCTGTGAGAACATTATGGGAGACAGTGTCAAAAGCCTTAATCTTTAAAAATATTTATAGAACCTCCCTTATTGATTATATTTAAGGAGCCGCCTAATCCTACAGGAAAAAAATATCTATTGAGTTTGGAACATTTATGTTCCATAACTTTAATTTGCAAAGTGCAACCTTCCTTCTCCTTCAACACTGGGATTCCAGATTAAAATAATTCATTTTGTGTTTACTATATTCACAGCTAATACGATGATTTCACTTTCTTCTCTTTTGCCTCATTCATATGAAAAAACTACAGCTCAGGATGCTGAAAGTACACATCTGTTCTTACTAAATCTAATTATTAAAAAATTATGTGTTGGACTTCATAAAAACTAAAGATTACTTTAAAACAACCAACTCTTGAGTCCTGTTCTACAGCTAGGCTTTTGGGATGCTTGTCCTTTCTAATTTTTATGTAACATTTACAGCTGTCTACAAACAATACAAGCAATGTCAGCCACATAGTTTGGGAAGGCTTAACGCTTGGGTAAAGACCAGCAAGTCTCCCATGCCTTCTCTTATGTACTAAGACCTGACTGGGAAAAGCACTTCAAAAGACAGGTATCGTATGTAATGGAGACAGATCCATTTGTCCTTAGTTTATTCTAAGGAGTTTTGAAATCTCCAGGTCTTCCAAGTTATTTCTGCTGTTTCTATATAATCATAAGTGTTACAGACAGAACAACTTTTCTTACTTACAGACTGCTTGAAGCCTAAGTTCATTCCATTTTGATAGCTGCCTTGCAGTTTAATCCAAGCCTTGGTCGCTTTAAGACTAAAGATATATTGGTACAGTAAAAAAGAGCTACGTCTTTTTGGTACTAGATGTAGTGCATTAAAAGCAGTGCTTTTTCTTTATGAAAGCATATTAGGTGTTTGCACTGTCATCTATATTAGCTGTTGCTGGAGCTGTCATATCAATATTCCGGTTTGGGTTTAGGTCTATAAGTGCTGGAGACCAACACATTCAAGAGACTTACCTGTCTTTCATCTTCTGCTCCATCTCTGCAATTCTGAGATGAGACAAAGATGACCTGAACTTCAGTAAATGCAAGAAAAAGTAGTTGTCTTTTTTGTTACCATTTCTCTGTCTCTGGTACTGTTTCCTGTCTTCTATTTGTAACATCTGGAATCTGCTTGCTTTTTTTCAGTGCACACCATAAAATCAATGAATATTTTGAATCTTTGAATATGCTTACAGAAACACACCAGTTAGTTAGTTTGACAACAACAATATAGACATTGTTGGAAGAGTAATTATTTTTGCTATATTTCTTTGTTGTTATGATCCTTGATGTGACTGATGCTAGCTAAAATGTATTCATTTGCTATTAATGTGATTGTACCCAGATTTCTACATGCTTCATTTTAGGGCTGAAAAATTCAGTTAAACAAATAAATGGGTAAAGAAATAAGCATGTAAACATTTTCCATGGACTGTGAAAAAGAGTAAAGTGCCAATTTAAAATTTATAGAACTGTATGTTCTTTTGTGTTTAGCTTCATAATGACTAATTGCTTAACCTTTTTGCTGCTCCAATAATTTTTCTGATTTTATTGTAAATTCAACATTAACATAGCATATCTATAATAATTTTACGGTTTTATTTAAGGTCTTTTCTTCTAAATTTACTACATCTGATATATTGTCTAGAATGAGTAGAAACTGATTGTCATTTGCATTACTTTTCTTGCTGAAGTATTTGGCAGAAACTAAATATGCATTTTTTAATACAAATTATTTAAATCATCAGCTGTGAAATTAGTGCTTTTTGTCAATCTATTATCTTGAATAGCTTTTCTTTTGAGAGCAAATAAAACCCCACTTAAAACAACTCTTTAAAAAGAGGTATCAAAATACGTTTCTGTAATTAAAGTGAAGGGAAAAAAGATGTTCCCATGAATATCTTTAATTCACTGACTTGGATCAAATGAACACTGTTTTGGGAAATAAGCTGCAGCTCAAGTAAATAGTACATGTGTTCTCAGTATTATGAAATATTTCCATATACTGTGGTATCTTGGATCTTAGGCAGAATCATGATGAAGTTTACTTAAATTTTGTAAAACTTCTGATAACAAAGACTTTAGAAAACTTTCATACATTAGAAATTAAGCAAATGTATGAGACTGAGATTTTCATAATACAGCATGTTTTATTTTTTGTTTAGAGGTTGCTGTCTTTAATCTTATAAAACTCTGCCATCACTTTCAGACAGGGACTTCACCAAGTTAAAAGCCACCATAATTTTAATCCTTCAGGTTTAATCAACTTATTTTTCACTTTTAGAGAATACTTAGTCTGAAATAGAATTTTCTTCTAGAAATTCATTAGATTCTGTTTTCTGGTTTTACCGTATTAGAAGAACATGAAGAAAGTGTGAGTACTGTGAACAGTTTGTCCACAGGTCATGAAAGGCGCACTAAGTAAAGGAGATTTCATTCTCTTCCAATGTCTCACATCACATAGATACACCTCACAATGACATTAGGAGACTGTCCTCTTTCATTGTATTTGCAATAGGAAGAGATGCTAAAGGAACTACAAATTGTAAAGAATACAGATAGCCAAGAAGTTTTGACATTTTTCAAATAATGGCTTCAGGATTCAGGTCACAGCAGAACACCTTTATGTGTCACCAACAGTTGCAAGAAGAGGCTGTACTTGTTGAAGACAGGAAGAAAAGTCTGACTAAGAGTTTATTTGAAATGCCTCAAGGTAATTGCTGGTATTTTTCAGGAAGCACAGCAAGATAAAGATGGCCCATAAATTATAAATTCAAGAGATATTTTTTAAAAGTCACTAGTTAAATTTCCAGCCATTATGGAGTTAATGGGATTTTGGGTAAAAATTTTTTGAGACCCTTATTTTTTTGCTCTGGTTTTCCCATTACAGACAAAAAACATCTGAAAATGGCATCTTCATGTAATTCCAGGTAGTCCCATGTTGGTCTGTTTTAAGAAACTTTAGAAAAAGATTCAACACTCAAGATCATAATGAGAAGCTAAATTTTATCCTGATCAGTGGAGACCCATCCTTCATAATCACGATGATCAAGTACTAAGTTTGTTTGTATGCTGCTTGAAGGGTGACTACAGAAAATCAGTCATGCCAGATTAAGAAAGATCCACACATCCATTCCTCCCTCCATTGTTTATGCACTCTGCATTCTTCAGGCATAACAAAATGATCAATATGTGCTTCACATTTTAGTTTCTGCCTCCTATTCCCAGTCATTTTCTCCAGGGTTCTATATTGTATCTCCCCCTATTGATTTATTGAATTTTTAATATTTTTTATTTGCTTTCTATTACAGCACAGAAAAGAAAAATGCATAGCATGATACTGGGCATATATAAAAAGCACAAACACTGAGCGGGAATATGAAATGGTTTTTTTTTCTCACAAGAAGAAAAGGATGATGGGAAATATGATCTATAAACTCTCACGAGGCAGTGAGTAAACAGGAATTGCAATTAGGATTCAATGCTGGATATTGATAGTTCTCTCAGGCTTTGCTTCTTCATGAAATCAGTGAACGAAATTCATTAAGTACTTCCAGTTTCAGCTGTGTGCTCAGTAACCAGGTCCCAATAGGTATCCTATCACGTCTAGGGACAGGGAATGCTCTCCACTGAAGTTATAAAATCCTGTATACAAACTAAGAATTGCCATTATCATAAGATACACCAAACCCAGTGACACCAGGAATCACATCCATCTCTGGAGTTTAGGCACCTAACCTTGCTCTCCTGGGATCCAGAGGCTAGGTGCATCAGCCTGTAAGAAAAAAAAAAGGAAAGCAATCTAAAGAAAGAAGAAACAATCTGCTGTACCATTCCCTTTACAAGTGCCTGGCCGCTGTATCATTCAGACACCGGAAAATTTTTGCTAATTTCATTCTCACCTTGAACAGTTTCAAATTTTATGTCTTGGTTCAAGAAACTTGGTATAAGAAACTCAAAGCTGAAATATCCTTCACCTTGAACTTTTTCATGGAAATTCTTTTTGACTATGAATGCTTTAATGAGGCTAACATGTAAGATGTGAACAGCACCTACAGTGATGGCTCTTTAAAAAGTGAGCACATCACATTTCATGATGGATGTAGCAACACCAGTGTGTTAAATCAGCTCATGGCTGTCACAATGGTTTCTCAGGTCTTTGAGAAATCTCTTGTCTTTAAGTTCCCAAACTCACTTTTTATTTAATGCTGCACTTCACTTTGTAAAACTCCTGAATAATCCCAGAAGCAGAAAACAGGTCTCCTCTCTTCTGGCATGTGTAGACAGCCCATTTCTTCTCTGCCATTTTATACCTTGACACCTAGGAAATAGGAAACAGATTTAAATCCTGTCAGATATAAGAGGAAATCAAGCGTTTCCTCAACCATTCTTGGCTCAATGCCCCAAATGTGAGCCTGTTACTGGAAATGGCAGGTGAAACAACCATCACTGTTTCCCTTATGGCAGAGCAAACTTTTTCTCCATATTATCTCATGTTTTTAAGCTGGAAGAAGTTCTGTTAAACTCAGATTCTTGTGTTTGGAAATAAGATACTGAGAAATGCTAGGATGGCTGTTTAGGTCCCTCTCTTCTAGATTGCAGCTATTTTCTTTCTCAGGCTGCTGAGCTTTAAATCCATTTATCCATCAGCTGTCATCCAGAGCCTAGGGAGAGCTTGGTCAAGGCATGTCTGTGTGTTTATTTTAATTTTGGAGGTATCTGTTATCGAGTAGACCAAAGTATAACAAATGATATAATTTGTGTACCACTAAAACTTGCTGGCATATTTTACTGTGTTTGGACTTAAAAACTTCCAATTAAATTGTTTCAGGCTATTCTTTCAATGTAGTGTATCACATTCTGATCCCACTATCACTGATACCTATTTCATTCCTCCTCTTGATGTCAATAAGCTGTGATTTAGACCATTAATATGATTTTTAAATAATTATCCAATATTTTGGCTAAATAATTATAATTATTATTTCAGTTATAATAGGATTTGATAAAAAATTTAGTAAAAATTTTAAAAAGATTTTATTTTCATGAGTTGCAATTATCTTGGTCTACTGGCTGTACTGTCCTAATAATCAGTAAAACCTACTGCACACAAACTCTTGGGACAAACAGGAACAAACTGCAACTGTCCCAAATGTCTCTCTACAATATTTACTGCCAAGAAGGGTGTTAGAAGTTTCTGCTTCCTTGTTTTAAAATTCTGCCACAGAAAAAGTCCACTGCACTCAAGAACTACTCTCCCTTATTTTGAGGAATGAAGGAAAGGCGTACAAATTTTAGGTCATTGTCCTGCAGAACACTCTTGAGGCCACTTAAGCTGATCATTTGCAAGGGGCAGGAACTCTGTGCCTCTCAATAAACAGCTGTGCATTGCCCAAAAGAGGACCATAGAAAATAAATTATTAGGTTTGCCTCCTGGTTTAGAAAACATTGTAGGATATTCTCAGTTGAATGCTCAGATCCTTGATTTATGTGCATAGAATTAGTATTTTTATGAATTTTTATTATTTTTATTTTGATTAAGTTAAAATAATTAGAATCACCCATGCAGAAACCCTAATCTGAAAGAGAAATACTTTGAGATAGTGCCCCTCTAGATAGCAGTCTTAAAAAAGTGGCATCAGAATGAGTTTGTAATTGTATGGAATGCTTCAGAAGTAAAGCTGAATGTACTATGAAGCTGGAAAATAAATTAAAATACAGAAAAATTTTAGGAGAGGAGACATACATGCACTGGAGAGTCCTGAAATAAAAATAATCTTTCATGGCTGACAGTTCTGTATCTGACAATTAGATGCTTTGCTGAGGATTCCAGCTCATGAAGGACTTAAAATAACAATATTTGCCTCCTACTGCTTGAAAATTAGGATGAGGAGGAAGGTAGTAAGGGAAATACAAAGATTTAAGCTATACCTGAGAATTACTAATGGACCATTTTGTTTCCCTGCTTCTGTTCTACTTTTTTCAATTGCAATTCTATTTTTGTCTTTATAATTAAAAAAAAACCCAAAACAATGGTACCCTTTCTCCGGGCACATCATTGTGCAAGTCCCACCAGCTTCAGAACACCTTACCACCAAACCAGAACTGTCTGACATGTCATTTGGCATAGCTTTGCTGTCAGCACTAGCTACAAAACTATCGGTGAGCTCTTTAATATTTATCCTGCATCTGTATGAAATCTCATTTCTCTAGCAATAATGGGCAATTAGTCTTACATTATCAAGCTAACACAAGTCTTTATATCGTTGTGACTACAAGAACAATATTTCTGTGACTGTATTCTAGCATAGGCCTTTCTAAAATAACAACCAGTTGTATATACTCTTATGGGATGAACAGTGTTTCTGCCATATGCAAGCAAGTCAAGGTATTTCTAAACTCATAGGACCACAGAATCTTTAGACACCTCTTATCTAAATTCCTGATTGAAGTTGGGTCAGCTATGGGGTTAGACCAGGCTTCTCAGGTCTTGAATCTTGAAACTTTCTAGCTATAGAGACTGTACAGTCTGTGGGCTGCTCAGTCTCTTTACTCCACTAATTAGCTTTTCTTATGGTGAAAACGGCTTTCCTTATATCAAGCTAACCAGTGTTGACTTTGTTCTCCATCACAGCCTTGATGTCTTGGTCAGCATTCAGCCAGTCGTGCCCCAGCTGGTATCAGTTCCTCCTCTTTCCCAGGCAAAGGACTTTTACATTTGTTGTTAACTGAATTTCCAGAAGTTCCTGCTGGCCCATTCCTCCAACTTGGCTAGGTCACTTTGGATGGCAGCTCTTCCACTGAGCAGAGCCGGTTCCCTCAGTTTTGGCATCATTGACAATACTTTAGAATAGATGACTCTGATGTTTCTTTGAAGCTGTTGAGGAAGATCTTTACAGGACAGGTCTCAGGACAAAGCCTTCTATAGCTTGATTTCTTACCAACCTCCAGACAGAATGCAACTCATCAATCATGAACCTCTGCAGGTGATTCTGTTCCTTCATTTAGTAGTCTACCCTTCCAGACTCCAGCATCCTAACACAGGCACAAGAAGGAGGAGAAGGAGGTTATTCCTGCCTTGGAGAGCTTGTTCAGTGAAGTGGGCTTTCAGAGACATCAGGGCAGACAAAAAAAGAGAGAGAGTCACAGCAGAGAACTGGTCAGCCTCTGCTGCTGACAGCGGCAGGCAACAGGTATATTAGCCAGGAGGCAAGGAACTTTCTGAGCATAATAGAGGATTGTGAGTGGACTGACAGGTGTCTGATAATGTGTACAGGTGAAATATGGCCCAGAGAATTAGTTAATTTTTGTTTGATGTGAGGTTGTATAACTTTAATTATGAAGTAACAAGAATGTATAAAAGTCACAAACATAGATTTTGATTTTTAGATCAATAAGAACTTTGTTTTAAAGAAGTGGCATATAAAAGATTCAAATGGATTGCTGTGATTTATATGCTTAATGAAAGGTTTATGAATATAAACGACTAAGTTAGACAAGTTGTTATTTTTTACAAAAAGCAGTCACATTTGGGTCAATTCAAAAGACAAAGTCAAAGCTGTAGTCTGTCTGCCAACCCAGCTGTTCTTGCAGTTTTTAAAAACATGAAAGTGGTAGCTACAGTTCTTTGAAAATAAAGGTTGGGTTTTTGTTTTTCATTAAACAAATCAAAAAATGTAGTACCTGAGCCATTTATTTCCAACCAAATTAAATCACAAAATTATTCATGAAATATTCTTGACCTATATGGCTTTGTTAAACAAATTATTTGGATTGTCAAGAGAGTTTATGTTACATTTGTTATTTCGGCAATGCATCATATGAAGTGGTTATTATCAAAGTCATTGACTTCCCTCAGCATATTTACCAGTAGATCCCTGTGTTTACAGAGCTTCTTTGCTGTCTGCTTAACAGAAGGCATGAAGGTATGTGTACCTTTTTTTGAAATTGTTACTGAGAAGGACCAGAGAAACAGGACCTTTCCACTGAAGAACAGGATAATGCTCCTTTCATCTGAATGACAATTTGGTGCTGGTTTTAAACACAGTTTTTTATTGTTATCAGAAAACAGCTTATGGCATCAGGGTTATATAAGGGGATACACAGTGTGAAGAAAGTGTGCAGTTTCTAGCCAAACTGGAGGGTTTGCCGCTTATTGTCATATAGGGGCAGTGTTTGTCCCCCTCTAATTTTCATCTCTTTCTTCCATTGCTGCCATCTCCATGCACTTTGGATCATTTGCTGTGCTGTTACTACTGCTGATAGAAACACAGGGATAAAGGTCATAAACCTGAAAAAGCTTCAGAGAGTTCAGTAATAGCTCATGTTTGTACCATTGAAAATAGAATAATGTCTTCACTTTCTTGCTGTCAACAACATAACAATCATGACAATAAAATACATATCTGCAAAGGCTTCTAAATATCCAGCTCTACAGAAGTGGTAGAAGTGGCTGAATCTACCAAAAGTCATTATGAATATGCAAAACAGTGCCAAAGAAGGGCCAAGAAGGAATGTACAGGGTTGGCTTCCCAAGTACCATAAATGCCTGCATACTACAAGGTTTTTTAAAGAAGTAAGCAGTTGAGCCTGATGTCTTTCTATATAATCAGAGCAGGAATCTATATTTTTCCAAGTTTGGTTATGGCAAGTGCCATACACAATTTACAATAATAATACAAAAAATACAATATTTTCAATTTACTGAAAGAGCATATAACATGCTAAACATGAAACAGCGAAAGTTATGTTTGCTTGCATATTATAGTCCACTCTGGGGACCAGAATACAGATTTAGGTACAACACTGAATGTTCAGTATTGCTAAAAATATAACTGTAGTTTCCACCTAGCAAGTGAGTCTGATATAGTTTTATATTAAACCCAGAAAAAACAGAGTGAAGCTTTTTTTAAGGAGTTGGCAGATTTGTAGCCCAGCTAACCTGACACCCAGCTGGCAAAAGAAGAGATATATACCAAACAAGTTGGTGAGTGTACTTTTGGCTACTGTTGGTGGAGATAACCATCAAAGAGAAAAATCTTTCAGTCTTCTTTTCACTTTCAAACTGTACAATGTTGAGATAGAAGGAATCATAAGGTAGCAAACAAATTTTTTTTAGCATAAAAATGTGCAAAGTAAAATGAATGGATTTCAGGAAAGAAGACTTCAGTAAACTCATTGAATTGTTGGACTGCATATCCTGAGAGGTTAGTCTGAGAAGAAAAGATATTTAAAAAATCTGGCAGTTCTTTAAAAAAAAGACTTAAAAGGCTCAAGTGCAAATTATTCCCCTGAAGAGGAAAGACAGAAAATATCATAAGGGACCTACTTGTCTAAATGAAGAACATTCATGGATTTAATAAAGAAGTGGGCAAAAAGAAAGTGGAAACTAGGCCAGTCTAATAAGAATGAACATGAAAGTATAGCATGAACATATAGGGTAAAAATGAGAACCATAGAGAGGGGGGAAAAAAAGGAGCAGCAATTAGCAAAGGACAAAGAGAACGTCAAGTACAAGACAAGAGAAAAAACAGAGGAAAAGGTCAGTCTGCTGCTGCTAACCACAACAAATGACAGAAAGGCTAATATCTTTACTGCTCTTCTGCACCAATTTTCAAATCATAGCTCTACTGCAACTAGGAGCTATAACAACGACTAGTGCCAGACCTAAGAAAATAAGGAGGTGAGTGACAAGTTATATGGATTTGTCATGAATGGATTGTGTCAACCATAACATAATTTCTCTCTAGTAGAGAGCAGCAGGCCTTGTGAATAGAAAAGAAAAAGTAGATTACATGTATCCTGACCTGAGCAAAGCTTTGACAGACATTCTCATAAGCAGCCTTGGGAGACATAATCTAGATGAAAATAATACGGACTAGAGACAATATTAATGTTTCACTGTCAGAACGAAGGCTGTGTCATGTAGGGCTTTCCAGGGTTCTGTCCTAGGTCTAACATTATTCAGTATTTTCATATGCTTCTTAAATTTGCTGTTCAGTGGGAACAAATAAAGAATACTAAAATCATGCAAAGATGCACAAACACAAGTAACAGATCTGATACAAAAAGAACAAATACTATCCTATGCTATGAAGTCAACACGGAATTGCAAAGTCATGGTGTTGTGGAAGGAAAAAAAAAATCATACTTACATGAATAAAATGGGATATAAAACCCATGAAACAGCCTGATCCTCTACTATGTACCAGCAACACATCATCTGAAGTGCTGTGCTGTTTTGATCACTATATTTCTAGAAAGACAGGATGTAGCATAATAGTTTTCAGACAGAAAACAGGATTCAGTAAATAAGGAAGCTATCCTTTCTCTGTGTCCATATCAAACAGCGCAAAAAATAAAGCAGTGTGGAAGACTGCATGGAAGTAGCATGGAGAGATTTTCCAATGACAAAAATTGAAGCTGAAGTTAACTGAAGTCAGCTACAGCTGCAGCAGAGACTGAGTTATCTTCATCACTAGAGCTTATGTAAATCTGGGTTACCATGTGTGCCTTTATGTGTCTGTGTATACATATACATACATACATGCATACATACATATGTGGATGGTTGGAAGATAGATAGATAGATAGATAGATAGATAGATAGATAAATATTCCTACCTAGAAACACGGATAAGGATCTCTGATTCATTGCTGGTTAAAAATTACAAGAAAACGTACAAACTATCTTAAATCTTTAAAAAAGTATTTGTTTATTGTCAAGAATCTCATACAATTTTTTTTTTAAATTTTGCTTGGATGGTGACCATGTTCATTCAGAAATAAAATAGTTTAGCTTATATGATGCAAGAGTTTTTCAAAATCATGGATATTTGGATTATTCAGGACTGGAGATTTCTAAATGCATTTTCAACAAAATCAGTAACTAAATATATGTAGATGTATTTCTGTTCTTTCATAAAAGATCTCCTTTCCTGAGCTCTTCAGGCATACATGTGATTATCCAAATTATAATTTAAAGTATTAAGTTTATTCTAAAAAATCTAGTGAGCTATATGTATAGACAACCTATACTAAAAGAACCCTGACAAATAAAAACAGAAAGTTAAGTGAATAAAAAGGGCAAGGTTATCAACACATTTTAAACCACGCTAAACTAATTTGCAAGAAAAAAATTGTTTCTTGACTTCTATGTCAACCAGAAGACATAAAAATTAGCAAAAAGACAGAGAGAAATATGGATACATTGACAAAAGCTAAGCTGCAAATGAAATAGCCATTGAGGGCTGAATTCAGAAAATTAACATCAAACACTTTGGTCAGAATCCTGTAATCTTATAATGATAGTCAAATACCACAGAGATGTATTGTTTACCTATAGGGATAGGAAATTCTGCAGATTTTGTACGATGGCATTTTAACCTCTTTGATTCTCTTTACAAAATATTTTTATCAGGCAATAGTCATTCTAAATATGTCATAGAAAAAGAAGCTTTATGAATATTCATGGCATGCAGTTTGTATTAGGGCAAATGTCCAAAACAGAATTGTTCTTTTTTGCCATTTTAAATGTCCTATAAGCTTGAAAAACATCCAGTCATAGAATAAAAACAGTCCTGTGTCTTAGCATTAGCAACAAATTTGGGATGCAGAATATGCAAAATGGTTTTTGAAAATTGTTCCCAAGTACTCTGTATGCTGAAAGAGATTTGTATTTCTGTAATTATTCAAGTTACCACTGAGTAATTTAGAGTGCTGAAATTGTCCATGAAAACAACTGATTCAAACACACAGCCATTTTGCAAATATGGTGGTCTAAGGATTTAGCAGTGTTCTTTTGCTTGTTGTCATCCTTTGGAGGTTACACCCACTGCAGCTGAAAACAGTGAAAAAGAACAAGATAGCACATCCTGGTGTCAATTACAAATGAAGATAATTTGAATATGGCTGATCTAAATTCTGTCAATATCTGATTCTGACAAAGTAAATAAAGAGAAAAGAAAAGCATAACAAATGCAAAAGCATTTAGTAGATACATGTTTAATTTTTTTGAGATCCTTCATAATACATAAATTGCTTTTGATTAAGAGCAATTAATATGTTCTTTTGAAAATTGTATTTGAAAGAAAGAACATACTTAAGTCTAGCTGAAGTAAGGAAAGAGACAAAACAAGCAAATAACACAGAAGGGAGGATTCTGAGTGGTGAAGAACCTTGCATACCTACAGTTACACTAAATGCCAGAACAGCAAAAGTATCTTTTCTGTCACTGACGTGCCTTTAAGAGCAGTATATCCTTCCTAAAGCACTGTCAATGCTGATACAGTCTAAATTCACAAGATAAACTGTCATTTCAGGGAACAGTATCTTCCAAAAACAACCTATGAATGATGCAGGAAACAAATGAAATAAACAAAAATTATCCAACACCAATATATGAGCTTTATCAACAAGTACGAAAGTCAATAATAGACATTGCTAGACTGAAACATAATAAAATATTGCTGCAAAATCAACATGCTTTATAAAAATAATGACCATAACTACAAATTGGAAAAAATGACAACTTAATAAGACATATTAAATTGATAAATCAAGACTTTTTCCTTCTTGTTTCTAAGCAGCAAACCCAGGATTTTTCTTTTTTTATTTTCTTTTGTTTTTCATGATGGATGACATAATAAGAGAATTCAGAATTGCTTGATCTCAGAAACTACTTTAGAAAATTACATCAATGTGCATACTTTTCCAAATATTTGTACCATTGCAACATGAACAAAATCCATGACATAATAGGAATCTACTCAAGTGGCAGTTGATTTAACAAGGAAAAAAGGTAGTTCTCTGAAAGATTTTTTTTAGTTTTCTAGAACTTCAAATCTTCTTGCCTTTCATGGTCAATATAAAGAACTAAGGTTCTCTTTCAGAATGTTAAATTAATCTTTAATTAGTACTATGTAGAAAATAGTGCAAATATATGGGATTCTGATTATTTAAAAATGAATCATTTAAAAATGAATCTTATTTCTCAGAAGACTTACATGATTCATATAATCTTGGGATGAGTTATTACAAATTCCTTTATATATAATAATTTAACTTATGACTATCATTAAGCATATAAACAAAATGTGTGGTACACTCAGCCACCCACCTAATTCTATCATTATGTGTTTTGCATATGAGACACAGTAAGAAATAGTGTAGTTTTGTATGTATCTCTAGTCCTTTCATGAGCATCATTGCCCTAAACTGGACACATTCCAGCACCTCAGTGTCTTTTTTAAAGTAAGGGGCTCAGACCCCAAGCCTGTAGCACTGCATGGAGTTTGCTGTGATCCAAGCGCAGGACCCTTCACCTTATTGAACCCCCTGCAGTTGTCCTCAGCCTATTGACAGAGTTTGTCCAGGTTTCTCTGCAGACCCTTCCCACTCTCAAAAAGATCAACACTCCTGCCGAGTTCAGAGTCTTCTGCAGATTTACTGAGAGTGCACTCAAGTCCCATGTCCAGATCATCAATAAAGATATCGAGCAGGACTGGGCCCAAAACTGAGCCCTGGGGATCACTGGTAGCAACAGGCCACCAGCTGGGTTTTGCTGCATTCACTTCAGCTCTCTGGGCCTGGCCATCCAGCCAGTTTTTTACCCATAAAAGAGTCCACCTATTCAAGTCATAAGCAGCAAGTTTCTCCAGGAGAATGCTGTAGAAGACTGTGTCAAATGCTTTTCTGAAGTCCAAACAGACAACATCCACAGCCTTCCCCTCATCCACCAAGCAGGTCACTTTGTTGTAGAAGGAGATCAGGTTGGTCAAAAAGGACCTACCTTTCATAAATCCATGCTGGCTGGGCTTGATGTTCTTGTTCTCCTGCATGTACTGTGTAATGGCACTCAGGATGAGCTGCTCCATAATCTTACCTTGAACCAAGGTCAGGCTGACAGGACTGTAGTTCTTGGGATCATCCTTCCAATCCTTCTTGTAGATGGGAGTTATATTTGCCAATTTCCAGTCTGCTGGAACTTCTCCAGTTAATGAAGACTGCTGGTAGATGATATAGATGGTACTTTCGAGGCCTCATAGGCTCGGAACTGAAAGTAATTGCAGCAATAAAATCAAGGTACGTCCTGTTGCTTTGTAGTTAAACTTTAAAGTCCAGATACAAAAAAACTATTTTTACTTTTTTGCAAATCAGAAAGCTATCTGTTAGGTCTTTCAAATGATTTTTACATGCTTTTTACGATAGGCTTCTTACATAATTGTTTTAAATAGAAAGCTTTTAATTGCCTGGCACTTGAAGATGGTAAATTGATTTATAATCACAGTCTTTAATAAGTGTGTTTATGCTCTTCTATAATGTGTACTCCTCTCTGAAAAGGTATCAAATTTGAATTTCATCAATCAGAAATACTTTGAGAGGACTATTTTAAAATATTTTAAAATTTAATCTGAATTCCACTTTATGTGTCCAGGTCCCAGCAGGAAGGGAAGGCCTTTCACGTTTCTGCAAAACTTGAAAGTTCTCTACTGCTGTAGGTGAAGTCCAGGTGGGATAACAAGTAATTTAACTAAAAACACCCAACTTTTTACTACATTTAGCGTTCAGGCTTCTTTTTAACATTATATGTTGTAGTAAGGGGGCACTGATCCACCATTATGACAGATGCAAACTTTAGTCCAGCAGGATTTTCAGTGCATATATTAGAATCCTGCTGAATTCAGGCAGCACACAGGCAGATATTCACTAACTTGAGACTTCATTTGCATGTTCATTTCACTGCGGCTTTCAGCAGACCTGGTGTAATGCTACTGCAGAGCAGACACTTTTGAAACTGATGTTTGCACAGACTTTCCACAGCATATTTATAGTTGCAGTGAGACAATTCAAATTAAATTTCTTTCATTTTAATACCATAGATGGCGAGAAAAAATAAAGAAAATACTACCTTTATTACTCCATATTATTTAGTTTAGCTAGAGCAGCAATATTGCCTCTACATCAGTGTATATAATTCTTACACTCTGTAATCTTCAAACTCTATAACCTTGGCTGCCATCATTGCTACTAAAGGACAAGGATAAGAGAGCAATATACTAGCTGTATAAAATTCAAACAAATACAAGAATAGCAATGCAAGAATAGCAATGCTTCATTAATATCTCCCATTACAAATATTAGGAATTAATAAGCAACACCTGCAATAGCAAAAGCTTACTGTATTGTGATTCCTTGTAGCAGACTGTTATGCAACATGCATAAAGCAGCGTAATATGACATGAAAGCTAGAATATGAAGAACTGATTTTGTATTTCAGCCTTAAGACATCAGCCAAAAGCTGCATAATCAAGCAGAGATAGTATTTAGAAGACTTAGCAGTACATAATTATGGTCATCTCTGATCAGTGGTGCTGCATTGGACTTGGATATCCTGAAACTTCAATGTATTTAAAAAAACCCCAGTTTGATATTAAGAGATGGAAATACTGGAGAATTCTAATGCCTTTGAAATCTCTACAATCTATGTTAAAAGAAAGAATTTTAAAGAGGTCATAGATCAGACTTTGATTTCAAATTAATTAATGATAAAAAAATGATTTTCTAATAAAGTAAACAAAATTGCATATTGTGGGATGAAGACCAAGGTCCAAGTCCTGGCCCTTATCATTCATACTGCCTCAGTAATGGCAAGGGGCAACACCTGTCTGAAATCCACAAAAGTGGGAGCTGGCTGTAAACCGATGTAAATAGTTTAGTAGTCCCCTGCTTGACACCACTTATGTAGAAGTGTTTTTCTTTTTGAGTCAGTGCTAGACAGCAGCTTGAAAGTATTCACTCCACATTAAAATCCATTTATAGGATTTCTTAGAATGTGGTTTTGTTTTCTTAATATTTTAGAGCTCACAGCAACAGTGTTGGAGGGAGCGCTGTGCATAGTGTTGGGATAGAGATTTTTCAAGCTCAGAAAACACTGGAGGAAAGCACCAGTCAAAGTAAAAGCAGCACTGCCCTTGATATTCCTCATGATACCTCAACATAGCTGTTAAGCAGTCATAATAAAGGCTTCTCCATGGCACAAAAAGGAAGGCAGCAAGACTAGCTTTTTCCTACCAGAGCTGAAAGAAGTTGCTCTCCCTTAAAAACTGCCTACCCAATCAGAAAAACTGTGAAAACAGGATCATCATGGGAAAAGAGAGTTTGCAATGAGAGTGACACTATGAGAAAACCTTTCAGAGTAATCTTTCTCATCTCCATGAATGACTTTAAATCTCCTCAAAAAAGTCTCCTGCCCTCTTTCCCATTACACTCATGCTCTCCATGCCTTTCCACCTCACACAGGACAGTAGAATCCTTTGGCAACTTTGGACTGTCCTCCAGCAATAACTTGGAACCCCTGTACTGGTTCCCCAACTCACTTAGGAGTGAGCTTGATCCAGTTTCCTTGTTGAGAATGAGACAACTCTTATGAAAAATCTTGCTGTGAGTGTGAACACATTTGAAAAGCAACAGGTGTGGCTTCTGTGTGGAAAGTGAGTCCAAATTTGCAGGATATTAATTTTTAGTAGTTGCCCATGTGTTGTTTTTCTACCCAATTACATGTTACCTGCAAAGAAACTTTTTCATTTTTATCCTGTGTGGGAAACTTTTTGGGGCATGACTCAGTCTACTTCAGGCATACACTTTAGCATGAGATAAAGTGCCTCCTCAAGGTGTCTATTGCTCTTTATTGACATTAATGGGAATCCCAAGGGTAATAACTGTAGATGAGGTGTACTCACTGTAGTTTAGTTAAATGAATCCTACCTGAAATGAACCCACACCTTTTTCATCATGAATATAACTCAGTTTAATGCCCATACCCAAGGACAATAATAGTCAATGTTCATTTAATTCTCATACTGTATTTAGCATGCCACTCATTCAATAGGGTCTTTTTTTGCTTGCTACAGGTAGATAAGTGAAACTATAGGTTCTTAATTAAATTATGTCATCTCCAAGGGCACTTGGTTCTTTCATCCAAGGCAGTTCAAAACACTTCATGACTCAGTTATCTGGAAGGAAAGGCCAAGCATAAACCGATCTCTGTCTGTAGCAGTAAGGTTAAATGTCTATGTGTTTATTCTGGGTAAAAGCTTACCTGTGAAGGATCTCTCGAAACCAGATCTCACTGAACAGCAGCATGGAATTCCATCACTGTCATGAGCTGATCCTTTTCCACCTACTTGCTACTCACTGTTGCTCCTCCTGCAACTGTCAAGATATGCAGAGGGTGAGGTATTGCTGTTCAGCTCAGCAGAATTTACAATGGGCATTGTATCATCCATTTTGCTGTTCCTTGACAGGTGACAGAGATGTGCAACGTAATAAAGGGAATTTAAACTGTGTTTTCCATATATTTCTCATTTGCACTTCACTGGTGGAACTCCAAATCAACTTGATGGTTGTTGTTATTGTTTGTAGCATTCTTAATTAAAAGTATAAAGCAGAATTTAATTCATACTATGTTTTCATTTTTGGGAGTGAATGTTCTTTCCAGATGATTGCTGCATTGAAAAAACAAACCTCTGTGGATAACATTTAAGAATTAAGCATACCAAAATACAGAAGAATTGATAACATGTCATTCCTAATCTGTGGAAGTGCTTAAATTCAAGCCAGGCATCTTTTTAGGGTATTTGACTGTCACTTGGGGCATCCACATTGGGCCCTATGAATTCCAGCATGTCCTGCAGATGAAAATCTGGGAAGGGCATCTTCCTTTGCCTCTGACATGGCCAGATGAAAGCCAGAGTTATTCTGAAGCCATGTGTGTCCTCCAGTAAATTTGATACTATCTCAATACTACATAAAGGACACAATCTGTCACCTGATGGGGCATGGTCTCAGGACTTGTTTGGGCTTGTCTTTGCATATATTTTGTCTTGGTTTAGCTTTCAAAAGATGCATGCAGCCACAGTCAATTTGTGTTTCAGTCTGAGTACAAACTAGGTAACTATAAACCTTTGAGAACCTCTCTGTGTCTCAGACTACATATTCAGAATGTAAGTAAGCACCATAGAAAACTTGCCCATTTACCTTTGACTCAAACCCCCTGCCAAAAAAATTTTTAAAAAAGGGGGAATTATAAGATCCTGTAAATTTAACTGCATCAAATATTACAAATTAATATTAATGGTATACTATAAATCTTCCTGGTATTCATAAATTCACAAATGCCTATATAATAGCATGGGACACATATTTCAACACTGGGTCTGTATCCAAGTTGCAATTCACAGTCTGTATGGGTAGACAAGTAGGTTGTTAAAAGACTGGATTACCAGATTAAAGGTTCAGATGGTCATCATTAAAAGATCTACTCAACCTTATGACTAGTATCAAGCAAAGTACTGCAGGGGACTGCCCTGGAACCTGTCACGTTTACATCTTCATCAGTACATCCTTCCAGTACTTAAAGGGATCTTATAAAAAAGATGGATAGTGAATTTCTACGTGAGTAGATATTTATAGAACAAGGGAGAAGAATTTTAAACTAAAAGAGGCGCTATTTAGATTAGCTCTTAGGAGGAAATTCTTTACTCAGAGGATGATGAAGCACTGGAACAGGTTGCCCAGAGAAGCTGAGATTGCCCTGTCCCTGGAAGTATAGTCCCTGGAAGGGACCTTAAAGACCATCTATTTCTAAACCCCCTGCCATGAGCAAGGATGCCACTCACTAGACCAAGTTGCTCGCAGCCACATCCAATCCGGTCTTGAACACTTCCAGGGGTATACACAGTTTCTCTAGGAAACCTGTGCCAGTGCCTCACCACCCTCAAAGTAAAGAATCTCTTCCGAATATCTAATCTGCATCTACCCTCTTTCAGTTTGAAGCCATTCCTCCTGTCATTACATGTCTTTGCAGAAAGTTCCTCTCCAGCTTTCCTGCAGCACTCTTTAGGTACTGGAAGGTTGCTCAAGGTCTCCCCAGAACTTTCTCTTCTTCAGGCTGAACAACCCCAACGCTCTCTTCATAGCAGAGGTGCTCCAGCCCCATGATCATCTTTGTGGTCCCTTCTTTGAACTCACTCCAGTGTGGGCTTTTCCTTCTTCTGTTGAGGATCCCAGAGTTGGACACAACAGTCCAAGTGGGGGCTCATGAGAATGGAGTAGCCCTTCTGGCCACACTGTTTTTGATGCAGTTCAGAATACAGTTGACTTTCTGGGCTGTGAGCACACACTGCTGGCTCATGTCAAGCTCCTCATTTAACAAAACCCCCAAATCCTCCTCCTCAGGGCTGCTCTCAATCCATTCTTCCTCCATCCTGTATCTGTGCTTGGAATTGTCCCAAGACAGGTTCAGGGCCTTACACAGACCATTATAGATAGCTGGGTCTGATAGGTATTTTATTTCTGGGGGTTTTTTTTCAATATTTCTTAAAACTTCCCAGAATTGATGTTTCTGCCATTTCTTTTAGCACTATTCCCCAGTCTTCTACTGCTCTATGATACATTTTTCCTCAGTGATAGATTACCAAAAGTAAAAGAGTTAATCTAAACATGTCACTTGAAACCCACTTTTTTCATATCAGAAAATGCATCATATCAGAAAGGGTCTTTCTTCATTCACCTTCCAATACCCTTTAGAATATTGCATGCAAAGGGAAGTTTAGACTAAATCATAAGTACCTTAGGTAATCATAATATTTTCATCTTCATTTGAGAAGTCTAAAAAAGAGAATATTTTCCATGCCATGAATAACACTTGATTATGTTGATTGCATAGTTGCTGTATTAGCATTATTGTTCTGACAGAGAACATTGAAAGTTTGTAGCATGAAATTAACTATTTAATTTTGTCAACACAAAACATTATATGATGATTGAAGAGCATAGAGACCACACTGAAACAGGGAAATCCCACTTTTTAAATCTAACCATGATGAAGAAAAGATTTCACACCTTCATTATATACAAAAAAGCATAGTGTGTCCCTGTTAAATAGCACCTTTCTGATTCTGGGCTTTCATGCAGATCATGAAAAATTAGGTTTTTCAAATATTCCATTTAAAATTAATTAGAAACTTTGGGAAGGCCAAATATTTCCATGTAAATAATAGGGTTCTTACAGTGTGTTCTTTCTCACTGTCATGGTTTAGGAATGGTATTCTCCAGTTTAGTGCTCTCACTGAAATCACATGCTGCTCACTCACTCCTCCCTCCCACTTCCTCCTCCCTCTGCCTCTCCATAGTGGAGAGGAGAACTGGAGGCGTAAAAGGTAAAGAGCACAGATTGAGATAAGATCAATTTACTGGAAACAGCAATGAGATAAGAAAATGAAGACTAACAAGAGTAACAAAAACAATACTAATGACAGAGCATACAAGAAAGAGGGTAATTATTCACATGGAAGCAACAGTGTCCTATTGCTCCTTCTGTCATTCTGCACCAACTCAGAAGGGACCCTTTCTCCCTGGATGAGATTCCCTTTTCCCCACTCCTGGCAATGATGTCAGGTGGCATAGAATAACCTCTGGGTCCTAACCATGCCCTTCCCTGGCTACTGCAAAAATTAACCCTGTCCTGGCCAGAACTAGGACACTCACTAATTATTTCAAAAGGAATTTACATTCCATTCACTTTATCTACATAATTATCTTATTCATAGACCTATATTTGAGGAAGAATAGTTTGTAAACAAACTATGTAGTCAATAGCAAGCAAATTTAATGTTCATATAAGGCAAAGAAAATATCATCTCACCACTTCAGTAACTCTTATGTGGATAGCCAAACAACAGAGCTAATTAAACCAATCACAACTAGTTTCCTATATCTGAAAACAACAGTTTTACTCTGAAGCCTTTGTGATGCCTTGTTGTGAGAAATGAATATAATTTAAATTAATACAATACAATTTAAAGGTATGGCTATTATATGGGGTCATTGCAATGTAGAGTTTACCTTGTTTGGGTGTCTTAGCTCCGTATCACTATATCTTATTATATTTGGATGTCTTTGTATAATCACTTTGTCTAGTTATGATGTTGCCATGCTCAAATGGTGATGTGGTTATTCAATTCTATTTTTACAGTGCTTTGTATGTTAGTTTTTTTGAGATGCACGCACTGTATTTGTATTCTTGTCAGCAGCTGTGGAGAGAGAATAGAATAGAGACATAAGCAGAGTCAAATCAAATCATTTTAGGAAAAAATCTGATTTAATACTAACAATGTTACTCCAGTTCCACTTCAGAGTTTGATTAGCAGTTATCACAATATCTTTATTCTGTGCTGACCCTTTACTAATTTAAGATGACATTTCTAATATCATACTTTGTGTGGCCACACTGTTATTAGACAAAAGCCTGTCTAAACTGAGTCCTGAGATGTAAAACACTACCAGGGATCATTTTCTAAATTGCAGTATGAAAGATGCATTCAGCATCAGAAGGTAGAGAGGCATGAATGCCTGCACTGAAGGCATGTCTAACAGCAGAGCTTGCTGGCTGACTGATTTAATATGATGTGATATTAAAGTTTGCAGTAGCAAGATGCTGCAGTTTTAAATTAATCTTTCGTAATTTTCCTTAAGTAGGTAGCACACATTTTTCCCCACATCCTGCTATTACTCAGGGATGGAAGCAGGATGCATGACTCATTGTGCAGTGTAAATTATTTTGGGCTATAGTTTTGATACTGAGAAACATTTTAATAGACTCAACAGTTTCAGTCATATTTTGTATTTCCTCCCCTTCTGTGTCTTAGACATCATATATTTTTGCATGTATCTGTTGATAAGGAGGAAGGGAATTGAGTATCTGTGCATTTGTGTAACAGAAAGTTCTGAGGATGCATGTACAGTTCATTTCAGGCTAGTAAGGCAAGAGACTGGCATGACTGAGTAAGGAACTGCTGGTCAAACTAAAGGGCAAGGAGCACAGGCAGTGGAAAATAGGACAGGTAACCTGGGAAGAGTACAGAGAAGTGCAGTTGTGTAGGGAGGGGGAGACAAAGGCCAATGCAAAACTGGAACTGAACCTGGCAAGGGAAAGCAAAAAATAACAGAAAGGGCTTCTACATGTAGGTTAATCAGAAAAAGAAGGTCAAAGAAGGTATATGCCCTCTGATAAACAATGCTAGTGAACAGGTAAAAACAGATGAGGAGAAGGCTAAGGTACTTCTAACTTTTTTGCCTCAGTCTTCAATGGCACCCTCTCTTCCCACACATCTCAAGTAGATGACAGCATGATGGGGACTGGGAAAGCAAAGTCCCTCAGTGTAAGTGAAAATCAGGTTCATGGTCACCTGAGAAACCCTAATGTGCATAAAAGTCTATGGGACCCAATACAGTGCATCCCAGAGTCCTGAAAGAAGCTGCTGCTGTAGTTGCCAACTCTCCTGGATATTTGAGAAGTCATGGCAGTCAGGGGAAGTGCTGGGTGACTGGATAAAGGGAAATATTGCACCCATTTTTAAAAAAGGGTAGAAAGGAGGAACATGGGAACTACTGACCTGTCAGTCTCACCTCTGTGCCTGCAAAGGTCATGGAAGACATCCTCCTAGAGGCTATGCTAAGGGACATGGAGGACAAGGAGGTGATTTGAGACAGCCAGCATGGCTTCACCAGGGCAAGTCCTGCCTACCAAGCCAGTCAATTTCTATGATGGAGTGACTCCATCTGTGGTCAAGGGAAGGGCTACAGATGTCATTTATCTGATCTTCTGTAAAAGCCTTGACACCATCCCTCACAACATCCTTCCCTCCAAACTGGAGCCTGATGGATTAGATGGATGGACTGTTAAATGGATAAGGCATTGGTTTAATGGTTGCATCCAGAGGTTAGTAGTGAATGGCTCAAACTCCCAACAGGCATCAGTGGTGTCAGACAAGTGGTGTCCCTTAGGGGTCCTGCTCTGTCCTTAGGGACCAGAGTTATTTAATATCTTCATTAATGACATAGATGAAGGGATCAAGTGTACCCTCAGCAAATTTGCAGGTGTTACCAAGTTGAGTGTTGTAGTCAACAGACCTGAAGTATGGGATGCCATCCAGAGGGACCTGGACACCATCCAGAGGGACCTGGAAAAGCTAGAGTAGTGGGCCTATGGGAATCCCATGAGGTTTAACAAGACCAAGCACAAGGTGCTGCACCTGGGTTGGGGTAAGCCCAGGTATCAACACAAGCTGGGGGATGAACAGGTCCAGAGCAGCCCTGCCGAGCCGGCAGTGTGTGCAGGGGATTCTCCCCCTCTGCTTTGGTGAGATCCCACCAGCAGAGCTGCAGCCAGCTCTGGGGTTCAAACCCCCTTCCCCCTCTCCCCCCCTCCCCTCCCCTCCACCTCAGGAAGGACATTCACATCTTGGAATGAGTCCAGAGGAGGTCACCAAGTTGATCAGAGGATATGGATCTTTCTCCTCTGAAGAAAGGCTGAGAGAATTGGGATTGTTTAACCTAGAAAGGAGAAGGCTTTGGGGTGACCTAATTGCAGCCTTCCAGTACCTGAAGGAAAGATGGGGCAAGACTATTTACAAGAGCATGTCGTGACAGGACAAGGGGAATGGCTTCAAACTGAAAGTCAGTAGATATTAAATTAAATTAGGTTAGGTTAGATTAGATTAGACTAGATATTGGAAAAAAAATTCTGTACTGTGAGGGTGGTGAGGCACTGGAACACAATGCTCAGGAAGTTGTGGATGCCCCATCCCTGGAGGTGTTCAAGGTGAGGTTGGGTGAGACTCTGAACAACCTGCTCTATTGGAAGGTGTCTCTGATCACAGCAGGCGAGTTGGAACTAGGTGATCTTCAAGGTCCCCTTTCAACCCAAACCACTCTATGATTCATTTCCAACAAAGCAGCAGTCCCAAGACTGTGAAGGAGGTACAGCTCCATCTGACTGTACCTTGAATAATGGCCCTACTCAAAAACAACACAAAAAACCCACACTGATGAAGATTTCTTGTTTCTCATCTATGTCATAGGTCTGAGTACTGACTTTCTCAGAGCTGTTTCTGAAGAAGGCAGAGGCAGGGGAAAGGTATTTTAAAATTTAGCTTTCATTTCTTATTATCTAAGGGATAATGAGAAGGGAGGCGATCCTCCTCCTGAGGCCACATCTGGAGTGTTCAGTTCCAGTCTCCACATCTCAAGAAATACAAGAGTCCAGCAGAGGACCACAAAGATGATTAGGGGTCTGGAAACTCTCTACTATGAGCTAGGCCTGTTTAGTTCACAGAAGAGTAAACTGAGAGGGGATCTCATCAATACACACAAATATCTCAAAGCTGGGTGTCAAAAGGATGTTGCCAGATCGTTTTCAGTGGTGCCCAGTGACAGGATGAGGAGAACAGCCATAAACTAAAACACAAGAAGTTTCACCTCAGCATGAGAAAGAACTTCTTTACACTGAGGGTGGCAGTGCACTGCAACAGGCTGCTCAGGGAGGTTGTGGAGTCTCCCTCTCCAGAGACAATCAAAACCCACCTAGACACATTCCTGTGTAACCTGCTCTAGATGCCCTGGCTGGAGGTCTGCCCAATGCTGGAGGTCTGCCCAATGCTGCAATATCTCAGGCTTTCCTGCATCAGAAGGGTTGTAAGATTTTATAACTTCCTATCACCTTTTCCATCACTGTATCAATAAATAATTATTTATCTTGAAAGTGGGTCTTTCTAGCTGGTATCTGAAAAGAACTGGAACCTACTGATTCCACCATGAAATAAGATAAATTCCTTTTACTTACTTTCCCCTTTTACCTACTGAGTGCTTCTTTTTCTGAAGTATGAGTGAAAGGGGGTGTAAAAGTAAAGCCATTTGGTTTACCAAACGGATACATTTTTAATTAATGATGAGAAAAGTACAAGCATTTTGAATGCTTGATGTATATACCTCTAGAATCAGATTTAAAATCAAAATATTTAACAAAACCTTTTTGAAATTGTATGACTGTTAAAATGGGCTGTCAATGACACTGCATCTGTTACTTTCATAAACTATGTATATTAATAATTATTTCTCTTATATTTATTTGTTTACCATGTTAATTTTGATTAAAAATGTGGTTTATTTCAATTTTCTCATTTTATTTCAGAATAATTGCATTCAAATTTGAAGATACAGTTTAGATTGACTTAAGTCTATCCTTTTGCAGTTGCAATAGCTTCACATTAAGATGTGATTTATGAGAAAAGTGATGACATCTGAAACATCTGCAATATTATTCTTTCAAATAGTCAGGGAGGTCTTTATGGCCACCAAATGAGAATGGAAATTGCAGTTAGACTTGTGTGTCAGACTAGCTCCATTTACTGCAAAACATCCTCTTTTAAACATCATCAGAAACAATGACAAAAGTTCACCAAGGGTGAGCTATCACACTATATATGTTTTACAGTGTTTCTTATAAGACATATTATTTCTACAATGCATTAAGCATACTTTTGAGCAAGAAACATTGCTAACAAATATGCCAAACTCTAAAGGAAAATATTGATTACATGAAGTGTCTCCAGGCTGCCACAGCTCAATAATACTTCAGAAGGAGTAGAGTCTCTTTTTAATGTAAATATTGCTTTAAACTGAGGAACATAGCTAACATGAAAAGTGCTAGTTACCTTTATGCACTGAACGACATGAGGAGGCTAGTTTTTTATCTTAACTGGCATAGCTGCATCTTCCACTGTGTCATCAGACTTCCTGTCTGTTGGTAAGAGGATATTTAGTTGATAAATTTTAGACTTTATTTTTAAAGAGCATTTTCCACTTCTTTAAAGTTCTTTCCACCTTCCTGCTTCAGTGGAGATATCAAGAATATAGTCACATTTTCAAATAGAAGAAAGATAGCAGTTAACACTAAAAAGTTTCTCAAACAGGATTTCCCTTTTGAGATAAACTATTTTGCCCCACTATGCATCTTCTGCATGTAACCATATTTCAATTTTTCTTGCCTCAGACTCAGAAGTTACAACCACAGCTGCCACCCAAGAAACACGTGCAGAAACACAGAAATTAAATTACTGCAGAATACTTTATACACCCTAGAATTTTCTAATGAGGTTTTCTTCACAGTTGATGTCTGTCAAACGAGACTGTCGTATAATGCATGGTGACTGAGGAGCTGAGAACTGGCAGTTATCAAATGAAACATAGATTTAGAAGAAACATAAAGATTTTAGTTATAGGCTAGCTGTGTTGAGATTAGTGGGGATAGGAAAGAACTTGGGCCCAGTGAGAGTTAATTAAAATAGTTAGGAGAGCTGGACCTGAAATGGGTTTTAAGATGTTAGTAACTGAGTACCAAATAACGATCTGTCATTAGCATGTTTGCTTAGCTGTGCTTAGAATGAGGAGTAGAAACATTGATAAGTTGGTGTAGAGAGCAAGGACAATTACCAATTTCCTCCCTTTGTGGGAATCCATCCAAAAGTCACACAAGAAGAAATTTAGAGGTCACTAAAGTAATTAGGATTGTTAAAACTCAGAAAGGCAAAAAGGTCAAAATGAGGAAGATGAGTTACTTCATCTTTTTTTAGGACCACTGACCCAATTCAAGACCACCGACTCAATTCAGAACACACACTACGCATGCTTAATGACATTTAAGCTCATTTCCATATGAAGTGGAGAATGGGAGGTGTTAATGTTATGAATACACATTTGTATTTTGGATATTCATAATTTTTGTAAATAAAAAGCTTTGGTTTTGCTTGGATTGGGGCCCTGCATCTTAGGGAGCTATCCCACGCCAAATAAAACATACACTTTCTAACTTTAAACTGTTAGAGAGTTTTTTTGTCCATCTCAGTTGGATATTGATATTAGATGGATATTCATATTTTGGTAAATCACAGCTATGTCATGCCAGGAAGCAGATGTGTGAGTTGTGACTCGTGTTATGTGAGACTGCCCTGAGCATCTCCATGAGAGTCTGAGATCCTGAATTTGCTTTCTCTAGGCAAAATCCCACTGAAACAAAAGCAGGGGTCTAGTCATTAGGCATGCAAAAATCAACAGCCCACAGATTCAATAATATCAAGTACTTTTAAGTGACTCAAAACTCAATATCTGCTTTAAAGGGGGAAAAATTACTATATATGAAAGAAATTATTATGGTCTCTAAATATCTTTATAGCGTAAACACATGACCATAATTTCAGGAGTCAAGGAGAAAAAGCTTTTTTCCTAATGCTCTGAAGTGTTGCTGCCTAACACTGAAGACAAAACTTAGAAATAGTTTTCATCAGTAAAGTGTCCTAGACTGCACCAGGAATACATTGAAATAGCTCAGACCTAAAAACTCTCAGAAGTCCAGAGTCTAAGTCCAAAATAATGTTTTTAATACCATGTAGACATAAACCAATAGGATGGAAGGGGAAATGTAATGGTGTGACAGGCCATTCTTTCCCACACAGGAATCCATTATCTATTCCTTCCATTTGATCTTAGAAAACCCTTCTGCAGTCCTTCATCTGTTCTGAAGCAAGTGCTTTTGAAAAGAACGACTTAAAATAAAATAATTTAAATAAACCTTTGAAAAGGTTCAAAAGATAATCTAAACCTATTCTCCAGCTTTAAAAGAGATTCCTATAGATTACTACTCATCTTTCAGGGATATTTGTCTAATCCATTGCTGAAGTTTTGTGCTTACAGACTCCAGAACTTCTGGGCAGAATGTTTCAGTGCTTTGTCATCACTTTTACTTGGATCTTTTTTTTTCTTTTTGGTTTTTTTTTTTTTTCCTAAAATGGAACATGCATTTTCATTATTGGAATAAATCCTTTCACTTCCTTTTTTTTTTTTTTTTTCCATTGGATACTAGATATTTTTTCTTCTTCTCTGCAGCAGCCTTTTACATACTTATAGGTTTGCTATCACATGTCCATCAATCACCATTCTCTTTCCTCAAATATTAAACCCTAGATATTTCAATCTCTGCTTACACTTCAGGCTTTGTAGTGTTCCAGTTATTCTCATTTCTCTTCTGTGAATGCTTTTGTGGTGCAGACTCAAGCTGGTCACAGCATTCCAGTTTTGCCCACGCAGCTTTAAGTGGAGATTAATAGCAACTGGCAGCCAAGGCAGTAGGAAAGAATCCTATTCCAGAGCATCCAAGCTTTTTTGCCATTTATCAGGATGTCTAACTAAGCTGTTTAGCCCCCTGTGACATAATAGCATGAATTTCATCCCATATTAAAGTGTTGATTTCACTATCCTAAAAACATCTAGATTTGAAAGTCTCGCAAGGCCTTGGGAAAAGCTAAACTAACAGCCCACTGGATAATGTCATGCTCTATATTTAACAAGATAAGCCTCTTTTTATTTCCCCAAGCAGAGCAGAACTTCACATCAGTGAGGATAATGTATTCATTTAACTGTGATAGTCTCAGCAGTTTTCAAATTTGAGGGTTTTTTTAGAAAATAAATTTCCAAAAGAAAATAAAAACAGAATTTCAGACAAAAGATTTCTCTCTTAGGATGCATCAGCAATTAATTCAGTTCTACCAGAAGTACTATAACAAAGAAAATCGATAAAGCCCTTCTAGAAATTCAGACGATGAGTTTGAAGTTTCTCTGATTTTATTTTGTTATTCCTGATAGGCACTCTATTTCTGTGATCCATAATGAATATTAAATTAAAATAACTGGTCTATAAATTCATGATAGTGAGACTTCTGGCTTTCATAATTTATTGTAAAAGCTTTTTTAACTGTACTATGGCTGAGTCAAATTCTTTACATGCTGTGTGCAGTTATTCTGTGCAACAGATGCTCAGACAATAATTTCTTACTTAGAAAAGTCATTGTTGCTTTAGACACACTGAATCTGTTCATCATTGTTTTACATATTACAGGAGGGAAACAAGTATTTATTACCTGTCAGATTAATGGGAAATGACCCTTAACATTTTATCTGGGGAAAATAAGGTATTTTCATAAAGATTTCATTTTAGAAAACACATTTTCCATAACCAAAAAAGCCTTTGGGTCAGACTGCAACAAAATAGGAAAGATAAAAAGTTGGTTATAAAGAAAATATAGAAGTTTACCTGAACAAAGCAAAATCTATCTGCAGCAGAGAAGTGAGAGGAAAATCAAAAGTGTTTGTGTACTCACTTGTGATTCAATCCTCAGTCAACACATCTCTGGTGAGTGATAATGGCTGAGTCTGCAGTTGCCTAGGAAGTTGAATATAAATTGCCTAGTTTGTATGAGCTGTTAGCTGATATCCATACAAATGTGTTCATTTAATTACTGATTTAATAGTAAGACTAAAAGATTTAAACTGAGCTCTGATCCTGTTGGGATGACATACCCTTCCAAGTAACAGCAATCTCAGAATCAGCATTTGGGAGTCAATCAACTATCATTATGGGTTTCCTAGATCCAGGGTTTTTATGCCTGATTAGTCAAATGGGCTTTTTTTCACACTCTGAAGTAGAAGGGAGCAGGCGGGTAAAATAACAGGGCTTCATTCCCAAACTGTAAATGGTGATGTCAGGGGAGCATCATGACCTTGCCTTGACCAAGAACTGAGGACTGAGCATTGTCAGCCATGGCTGACAGAGTAACTCAGATAAGAACCAGCTAGATTGGGCCTTGGTAGGGGTGCTGAAATAGGAAATGACAGGAGAACAACAGCTGAGACAGCTGAAAAGGTGCAGTGCAAAATCACTATGGACTGGCTTGACTGATCGCCCATGCCAATATCTGCTTACAAACACACCTCCAAGAAAAGAAGCTGGGGGAAATATCACTACACAGACATCTGGCATTGTCCATGAACAGAGAGCCTCTGTCAGGATCAAGTCACTGACCAGATCCTGATTGTGATGAGCACCATATTTCCCCAGGCTGGATTGTGCCAGCCAACCACAGTGGTTGTGGTGAGCAGGTCTTGGCTAACCCCACCTCTGCATGTATGTATGTGTGTGTGCATAGACAGACATCAAGCTCTTCCTGAAACACCTCCTCTCTTGCTTTGTCCACTTCATAAATTGAGCTTAGCAGTGTCCATGGACAGATGATCCTTTCTGTCTCATTGCAGTAGAAAATGGGACAGTAACCTATCTAGTTGGATCAGGCACATAATCCTAACTATGCCCCTCCACTGGAGAAATGATGTGCCACAGTTCCTTTGAAGCATCTACCTCCATTTACTGAAACATCTTACAAGTTCTTAGCTGTTTCATGGATTGAAAATATACCATAGCAATGTCCAGTTTTGCCGTAAGGACTCCTTGGTCTTCTTTAGAGTTCTAAGTAGCTTTTATTATGTCATATACTTAAAAATTCCTATCCAACATTTCTGAACAAGTTCCAGTAATGGATTAGGCAATGCTACTAAAAGCTATCATATATTTAATTTCTCCTCTTCTGTTTATTCTAACAGGTTCTTGTCCTTTCCCCTATTTTTTAACAGTATCTTGAGAGGCAAGTGGCTGGGACTTTATGTTTACTTGAGAAAGAGGAGCAGAAATGAGGAATAGCTTGAAGAAAATGCATCTTTTTCACATTTATACTTGAATTGGCAGTTCTTAAGTATAGTATGTACTTAAGCAACTGAAGTCCAAATAAAAATCCTACTATAACACTCAGGAGCGCATTTTTGTTGGAAAGAAATTTTTTAAAGTATCAGAATTTAGCAAATTCAGTTAGGACCAGTAAAAACAGTTATTTGTTTAAGATATTATCAAAACAAGGAAGTAAATAATACTGTCTTCTTCCTAATGGCAGTCTGAGACAAGAATTATACATGGAATTACACATTTCAGATGCTGGGTTTCATATTAACTTACTGGTTTTATCATCAAACTAATTTTTTATATGAGGAATGCATATATATATATCTTGATCAAAAACTTTTTGAGTTTGACTCCATTTTTTTTCAAACTACAGATTGGTGAAATGTAGGAGTGATACAAGGGGAAGGATTACTAGTTGCTCTTTTGTTATTTTTCTATTACATTTAAATCATATAACCTAGCTGAATTACCTTTGGCTCTGCAAATATAGAATATATATGCCTACATTTAATAATATGAAATGTATTTTCTAATAATTGTTTATATTTTTTTGAGTATGGTTTTATAACTCCTTGATGCATTTAAACGTCTATTTTTGCTCTAAGAAAGTTTGAGACATTTAAGTAATGAGAGTGAGAGCAAAATGTTATTTTTCCCACTGTATTAGTCAGTTTGATTAATATTGTTTTAATGATGTCTGCTCTTATAATAGTATTGATGCCTTAGGTTTTAACTTTCATATTTTTCAAATCCTGTACTACCTAATGTGTTACTCTGAAGTTGCTTGTGGCCTGTTAGCTACTGTTTTCTTATGTTGGTTAGACATAACAAGCCACTCTAGGTTTGCTCTCCAAGGATACCTAGATTGTCCCAGGCCCAAAATATGTAAACTAAGGCCTCTGAAGAGGAGGGTAAACTTGGGGAAATTACATCATTAACTAAAATTATAATTGGAGAATTAACCCTGATATGCAAATGAACCAAACTCATAAAAGTGTGAAGAACTTGTGACCCAGGGTCCATCTTGGGTGTAGCCTTTTAACTCCCCAGGCCGTACCTTGAAGGCCCTTCAAATACCTACCTTTATTCCCTCATTCTTGTCTAGTCTCTGTTTTTAGGTGGCCATCTCAGGCATCAGTATTATATTCTCATTTTCATTATGCTGTTGTACTGCCTCCAGTATGAGTTCCACAGTACCATAAACACTTGATTACTCACTTGTGACATTAGTGACTCATATTTTCTCCAGGTTATACTATAGTTATCCCTACATATAAAACCTTCTTTTTCTTAATCACCTCCCATTATTCTCAATTATATTAACAATTACTAACATCATTCTACATTTCTCTTTTCTTCTCTACTGTATATAAGTCCCCCAAATAACACATAAGATTAATATTTTTATACAGACATGGAATAATTTCTCAAACTGAATTCTTGTTATTTACAGTACAGAACAAGATGATAATGAACACTGCTCTGCACTAGACCTTTGAGTTGTTATTTGTCTCACTGTTTGAATAAAAATACGCTTGAAGTTATGATCTAAGAGGACACTTCTGCCACAGTAAAAATGAAAAATAATGGCAGGAGAGAAAAAGATATAATGATTTTATACCAGTCAAAACCTCCCAGGTAACACAAAGCATGATGGACAATACAAAGCATGATGGGCAATACAAAAAAAAAAAGCAAAAAACAAACCCAAAACAAAACAAAAAGACCCACAAAACACAAACAAGACAAAACAAAACCACAACACCACAGACCTTTAATAAAATATAAGAAAAAAATGGGTCACCAAACAGATGACATATATTTGCTAACATGAGGAAATATTTCCTAGTGCATACAATTACTTTTTCTGTTGAGTTCCATGACACCCATTATGAGATATAATATTTCTTGGAGAAGATCTGTGTTGTCCACTTGTAGAATAATTAAGCTTTCCACTGCTCAGTGGGTTACACCTGAAAGCAAAACCACAGATGCAGATAACAAGACAGGAAGGCAAGCTTATACCGAATTGAAATCATAAAAGAGAAGAAAAAAAGGAAGACTAGCACAATTACTTTTAATATATAAAGTATATTTTCCTGCTAAAGTCTCTTGGTAATACTTTTTAAATTTAGTTTTGGGCAGCAGAAATTAATTACAAATTATTTATTTATAAAAGACCAGTTCATATTTGAGTACATAAACCAGCTTTAATGACATAGTATGTTATTCTGCACAGGAGAATATTCTAGTTTAGAGAGAACTGGCCATAAACTTGTAAAAGAACCTGCATCCAACATCAGCTTATCATTGTTTTTACAATAAATCTTTGTCTGAAATTTTTCTAAGGCATGAATCTCCACAACTAGTTAGGGACTTGTTCAATCTTTTGAAAATACACTTACAACTACTATTAGTGTGAATTCCTATCATTGTCCACTATATAAAATAAATTCACTGAACCATATCCTGAGAGATAGATGCCTACACTATTCAATATTTAAGTACTTTAATAAGAAAATAATCCATTAAATCCTTGCCTTACCTGCAAACTTGAGTTAAATTTTTCTCCTGCACTATCCCAAATTCTGCTGCTGTATGGATTCAAAACCTGACAAGTTTGATCATCTTGCACTGGTATTGAATCACAACAGATGGGAGCAGAGAGAAATTACAGAGGTTACCTACTCCATTCCCTGACTCAAAGTCAGGTCAGCCTTAGCTGTGTTATTCATAACATATTATTGCAATTTGGTGTTAAAGAGCTTTTCAATAACTAGGAGAGTTTAGCTTGGCCACTCTGGATGCAGACATCGAAAACTGGATTAAATGAATCCCAGGTTATGTCTAACAGAAATATATAAATATGAGAGGAAGGGGTGGTAAGAAAATTGGTTAAGAAAACAAGAACTACAGTATGTGATAATTGTGGGCCTGAAAAGATGCTGAGGAAAGTTTTGACATGCTATACTAAAAAGTTGTAGATAGATCCTCACAATCATGTATTGTTTAGTAATCATCAAAAGATTTCTGCCCCAGCAACTGGAAGAGCCTAACTGAAAGCAGCAGGATATAACCATCTGTCATTTTAGAGATCACAGCTAGAAAAAAAAGAAAAAAGATTGCAATAGAAAATTGGGAAATAAAAGATATAAAATGGAGTTCTAGTCTGTAACAAAGTGGTTAATATTGGGTCCCATAACTCCCATGCACTGTGGACAGGAGTTGGATGATTAAATTATTCTTTCTGTTCTGGTCTAAGTTACAAATATAAATGTTATAGGACTTACAACACTTCTAAAGGGCAGCATTTTTTAGTTCAGCAATGGAAAGTACTTCTGCTGCTGAGGAATGAATTTTCATAGTTTGATACTGACATGAATCTTATGAATTCTACTACAAAAAAAATGCCTTTTAAGCTCCAAGTGAAGTTTTCAGTTGAAGCAAATGCGGCAGAAGCATAAAAAATATTTAGACTTTTGAGTTAAGACCTTGCATAACATGCAGGATGAAATGCGAGACTTCTGGATTTCAGCCCAACTCTACTCAAACAATAAACCTAAGAGATATTTGGCAAACATGCAAAATATCCCAACGAGATTGGTCTTTTCAGTGCTTTTTTCTTCCCCTTATCTTATTTTCAAAGAATGAGGCTTAAAAAAAAAATAAAAAGTCAAACTAGATAAAATGTCAAGGTACTTGAAAGTCTATAGTCTTAACAACTGGGGTGAACATTCTGCTGTGCACCATGACGTCTGTGTCAGTTTATTTGACATGCTATTCTGCCTGCCCAGAAGAAGCCACCTAACCTCCACAAAGAAACAGCCTGTTTTGTAGAATCATAGAATCATAGAATGTTAAGGGGTTGGAATAGACCTTAAAGATCATCTAGTCCCAACCTCTCCTGCCATGGGCAGGGACATCTCCCACCCAGGCTACTCAAAGTCTTATCCAACCTGGTTTTTGAACACTGCTAGGGTTGGGGCATCCACGATGTCCTTGGGCAACCTGTCCTTCGGCAACCTGTTCCAGTGTCTCACCACCCTCACAGTAAAGAATTTCTTCCTAATATCTAACCTAAATTTCCCCTCTTTCAATTTGTACCCACTTCTCCTTCTCCTATCACCACATTTCCTGACAAAGAGTCCCTCTCCAGCTTCCCTGTAGGCCCCTTCAGCCACTGGAAGGTTGTTGTGAGAACCTTCCCTTCTCCAGGCTGAACAGCCCCAACTTCCTCAGCCTGTCTTTCTAGGCAAAGGGCTCCAGTTCTCTCATCAACTTTGTGGCCTTCCTCTGAGTTTGGTCCAACAGTTCCATGTCCTTCTTATGTTGGGGACACCAGAACTTCATGCAGCACTTCAAGTGGGGTCTCACAAGGGCAGAGTAGGATGGCAGAATCAGCTCCCTCAACTGCTGCCCATGTTCCTTTTGAAGCACAGTTGGCCTTCTGGGCTGTGAGCACACACTGCCAGCTCATGTTGAGTTTTTCATCAACCAGCACCTTGTCTTTCTTTGCAGGGCTGCTCTCAATAGCACTGTTTAGCATTGTAAGTCCCTAAAATCACATATGTCCTTGATGTATGGGCACCTATCATTATGAAAAAAATATTCAAAACTTTCTGTTGGGCCAAAGAGAGATGTTATTCCTTATCTTGAGCTAGTAACACTCTCAGAGCACAACAAAAAAGAAGGAGAATAGAGAAACCCCAATCATATTTTTCCCATCTTTTCCACATCCTACAAGCCTGAAGTACCATACCTGGAGGTATTCTGTGTGGAAGCACTTTCCCTGCTGAAAGGGAGCAGGAGAATGCAGAGCAGCAGAAAACAGGCAGGAGCAAGTCTTATGCTGCAGTCATAATCAGGGCTCCTGATCAAAGGAAAAGGGTTGGGATCAACACTCCTCTTCACTAATGACTGCTGGTCATAGGGCAATGATATCTAATGAAAAATACAGCAAAACTTTGTTTTATCCTCAGTGAGAATCGAAAATGTTGCCTCCTTGTGGTGGCTGGTGAGCCTATGTTACAAGGGAGTCTGCTGGTGGGACAAGTCCCTAAGTACCAAAAGAACCTCCTCAGGTTAGGGTGACCAGAAAGGCTTCCTCCCAGGATGCATTGTTCTGTTATGTTAATGTACCCCAGTTCTGCACTCCGTGGCCCGTGGCCCCTCCACCCCCTTGCTACCTTATATGTTTCTTGTCCTAGAAAGTTCTCCACTCCAGGTTCCTCCCATTGGCCTTTGCCCCTCGCCACTCCCCCAGAGCTTCCCCATTGGTCCCAGTGCTTGCCCGGCTCCCGTACTTAAACCTGGACCCTGCATTTTTCTCAGTCTTTGCCTCTAGAACCCTTCACAATATAGAAGCAATTAACTGCTCCTGTGGAAATCTATGCAAAGACTCTTCCTGCCTCTTTGCCATTGACCCATACTACTGAAGCTATCCATGCATTTGTAAATGCACGTGTGTGTGAGTATATGTAGCTCATCCTGTTGAGCAGCTTTGCTCTGGAGGTGCTTTTTAGATATCTCTACACCTCGCAATCCCGCTGCAGAGCCCAAGATAGCGATACCTCCTCTCTGCCTGTGCAAATCTAGCACTACTAGCAGCAGCAGGGCTTTGCTTCAAACAGAAGAGCAAGAGGTACATCTAGCCTGTGTGCTATGGTTTCAATCTGCTAAGGCTGAGAAAGATCTGATGCTCCAAGCTCTTATCTCACTGGGGGGAACTATTTAAAATAATAATAATAATGGAGAAGAAGACTACAAAGAAAACAATTTTTTTTTTTTTGCTGTATCCCTTTACTTTTTAATAGAGAAGCATTGTAAGGCTATCTTCAAAAGACAAGGGAGGTTGAATCCTTGGTAGATGGAGCTTTCTGATCACTAATTTACTGTATTCTTATACAATCAGTGGCAGATATTTGAGCCTGACCCTCACAGATGTCCTCTTCTGTCAGTCAGTGCTTTTTATGCCTTCCATGGATGCCAGCTGTTGTTACAACTATGCAGTTCTTGCCAAGTCATGGCAAACACATATTCTATTTCTCAATTTAATGTTATGGTTACATTCAAAACCCTCTCCGGCTCTGATGAGCAGATTGAATTTTTAGTGAAACCAGAGTCACCTAACAATAGCAACAACAACAAAACCTTTTCAAATTATTCAACATTCCTTACAGATTTTCATTACATTTACTTTAAGATCAGAAAATTCCATATCACAACTGGATAAAGTCCCTGGGTAAACACAATATACAGTAGGTATTCAGTCTTCTAGTAAAGCTCTTCTTTGATTTTTTTTCCACAAGACGTTTATGACTACATTTTCATACTATGAAGCTCATAATAAAAGCATAGACCACTAGATTTTTGTGCTATACTTTTCAAGCTGTTAATAAAGGCTAAACTTGAAACTATATCCTGTTTGTTCAACTTAATAATATGAAGCATGGGGACACTTGTTTAAGGAGTAAGGCTTTGTTGTGCTTATTCAGTAAAAATCACCCACCGTAAATAACTTGCAGAAAGGATATAACCTACTTGAATGTCAGGAAAGGTTTATTTTAATGACTTAGCTGCTAAGACAACGAGTTTATGAATACTCTGAACTTAAAACACATAAATTAATAAAACTACATGTGTGCTTTGTTAGATTTTATCTGAAATTTAAGTATAGTTACTTTATTCAGAAGACTACAATGACAATGATCAAATAAGCGCCTCTTTTTGCTATTCATTTATTGGCCTAATCAATTCTTCAACACTATTCAGTAAAGACTTTCAATACAATGAAAAAAATCAGACTTGTCCCACTACTACGCACTTAGGAAAAAATGTGGTTTGGAAATAATCCAAAGGAAGCTAGTAAGAATCAGGGCTAAATCACTGATTAATAGAAATACTGTTTCTGAGGTTTGCATTTATAATAATATAGACCAATTCAGCAGACCCTGACAAGCATAAAAGTGCATTTGTTCTTTTAAGAAAAACCTAAGAAAAATTAAGAGTTTTCAACATAACTTACCCATTTGCAGAGCAGATGAATAGTGCTGCATATTGAGAATGTTAAAGAGTAAGAAAAAGGCAGGGGAGGAAATATTCCTGAATTAAGAAAATACAGGATTATATCAACCTCTTTTATCAAGCCTGTTGCTATTCTGGACAAAATGCAATGCACAGACAAAGTCAGAAAGGCAGTTATGGTCTTTCCCTTTGAAAATTAAAATTTAAGAATGAAAATAAATTTTCAGCATATTAATTGGAAGAATCAAATATATTAATTTTAAAATATGGAATTATATTGTAAAAGTTTCATCAAATTAGGGCAAAAAGTGCCTGCTATAAGTTAGCACATGATTAACCCAATAATGAAAAGCTCCAGTTCCAAAATTACATCAATTGGATTTTAAATGATAGGAAACATTTACCTGTCTCACACTTACTGCCACCACAGAACTGTGCATGTGTAGTGGGTTCGGTTTGTAACCGGGAAGAAACACCAATTTAGTGTAGTGGTTTGGTCTAAAATACTCATTACTGTTTACCTTCTGTGAGGTAAGAATTAGGAGAAACGCAAAGCAGGCACCAAACTTGAAAGAATATAAAGAAATTTATTAACAGACCTAAAATAGGGGGAAAAAAAATCATACCACACCTTCAGAACACTTCTCCTCCCCCCCCACCTTCCTCCCTTCTCCCACTGACAATGTAAAAAGACAACCCGTGAGATGTTCAGTCTGTTTACCACTTCCATAATAACCTTGTTCAGTCCATTTAGGAAGAGGAGTCTCTCTTGTCCATGCTATGAAAGCATTATCACAACGAGACAGCCGCCCAGGTTGGTTCTCTGCTCGCATGTGAGTCCCTTCCCCGACTTGCAGCTTTTCCCCCAACTGCTTTCAAGGGTCCACTCTTGAAGTTTTTTGGGGTACAATTTTAAGGTTGAGCCGTTCAGAAACAAAAGTTCTCTTCACCCATCACTGGGAGCATTTCATCACTAAGAACAGAGGCCCTTCTCCTTCCCTGGGAGCAAAGGGTCCTCCTCATCTTCATCTCTAGGACTATCTCTGGGAGCATCTCTAGGAACTGAGGTTTTCTCCTTTCCCATTTGGAAAAGTCCTCATCGCTTCCATCTCTCCCTGTTCAAACTTCTCATGAAATTACAGCTGCGTCAACATCTGCCTATCTCAGCGCAGGTGCTTTTGCTCACAAGTACAAGTTGAACACTCCACCCCCCATGCCTTCATGAAATTACAACAGGATACTCTGATATATCATAGCTTTACAACAGACTTTCAGCTTTAAACATCTCCTCTTTCTTCTCCCTCAGGTTTTCAGCTCTTCACAGCACTAAAAGGGTTAATCTCACCTAGGCCTTGCAGCTGAAATGGAGCTTATTGCTGTTGGTCACATGATCTTTGCTGGACAGCGGTGCAACTTCAGCTGAATCTTGGCCGCAGTGGAGAGGGGGAGCTGGGTCACTCCGTCTGTGCATAGCAGGGCGGGGGGGTGGGGGGGGGAGGTTCCACGGGTGGAACAGGGCCCATCGGCTCCAGGATGGCCGTGGCCCGGCCCAGCCTGAGCAGGGCCTGGGCCGGGCCTGCCAGCCCCTGCACGGGGCCCGCAGCCACCTGTCCCAGCACTGGAAACGAGAGAGGGCTCTGCCCTGGGGTTTGTCTATTCTTAAGTGTGGATCACAGAGGCGGTCACAACTTTAAGTGGCTTAAAGAATTGTCCATATTCAAACTGTCCAGCTGATAGGTTCTGTCAAGTCACAGAGGAAGCTGTAAGCACCCCTTTGCAAGAACATCGCTTCCGGGACTATGCTTGCTAACCCATGACAGCATATCTTCATAAACATACTTAAAGAGTATAGGAATATGAGTGAGGGCAAAGGCAAGGATACACAAGTGAAAATAAAACTGATTGTATAAATCTCAGTTGTCGAGACCAAATACACAGTCAAAAGCATTTGTAAATAATGGTCTGCTAAGGCATGGGTAATTACAGAGGAAATGTAGTGGAAAAGTTCATGGCAAATATAGTTCAGAATCCTTCTCTCTTTGGATTTAAATAAACTGTTCCAAATTCTTCTAATAAATTTTGTCGATTATAACAAATTCTATCAAATGGTGGCAATTTGTAGCAGTCCTCATGAGTCTATGCAATATTGTAGCATCATATCTGCAGAAATAAATTGAACTTAAGGCAAAATTCATGCCTGTGTATAGAAGCAAAATGTAATCAACAAAAATCACAACTCTTACATACACTTAAATTTTTTCCCTTGATATAATCATGTATTCTTTTCAGAAAAAAAAGCTTCCTGAACATATCAATGCATTCTTCAGATGTATATTAAAAATAAGTCATATGAAATTATGTTACATGAGTCAAACACTTATGATTTTCTGCTAATATTTACAGACAAAGTTTTCTTCCATATGGGGAATTTAAATTAACTGAAAACTGGATTTTTTTCCTGAATTCTGATTACTGTATATATTTTATGTGCTGTTTATCTAGGTATATTAAACTGACAAGGAAGAGTTTCATTTAGCAAAACAGTTCAAATATATTTAATTAAATCAGTAGCTAAACAAAGTTTTAAATATTTGCATATATAAATGGCTAACACTGTTGCCTATGGACTTGCTTCACAGTACCACAACTGCAGGATGTTGTAAAAGCATATTTCACTTTGTTCATACACAACACTCAGAAGTGTGCTAGGTCATTTCCAGGCATAAAGAATTCCTCTCTCTAGGAGATCTTTTATTCTTCCTTGTTTGGCTGTTACCTTTAATCTAAAATAATAATGTATGCTTGCTTCTGGTATATCGAAAGCAAAACATAGACTTTGGTATTCAAGCCGGCAGCAGGATCAAAAGCTTCATCCCCATGTGACAGGCTATGAAGCAGCTGCCCCTGGAGAAGGGCTGAACTCCTGCTTCTAGCTCACAATTTGTGGCCGAAGAGCCTGGCAAACCTCCTCCCTTGCACAGTGGTTTGCTTCACAGGCAGCTTCCACGGGTAAAGAAAACAGAAACAGCAGCAGCTATTTGCCTGCAGGCTGTAAAACACATCATTTCAGGCAACTAATCTCCGTTAAGGGGGCTGTAGTAAAAGACCTACTCTTGCAGGGATAGAAAAAGGTGAATACAAGTCTAATTAAGGACTGTTATTAAGTGACAGCAGAACTGCAACTATGTGATAATATTAATGACATTTTGAACTGCAGCAGACAGATCTTACTCTGTGCTTCTAGCTGAAGCTTGCTTTACAGAAATGCGGCCCCAGGGCTTGGTCTGCCAAGGTGCAGAGCTCTCTCACAAGGTACTGAGTGTGCTTAACTGACACACAAAGCAGAGAGACTTGCCACACTGAGCCCCTCACTGAAATGCCTGGAACTGGCAAGATCAAGCACATCTTGAACTGTGGACAAAATGCAGACAGAAAATAATCTTCTAAAAATGTTCATCTTTTTCTCTATCAAAGCCCTTGCATGGCTGATTAAAAACACAACAAAATTATGCAATGTCAACCATTCCTGTTAATGATGCCGATTTTTCTTTCTGAACGTTTTGTCCTGTACTCAGCAGCACCTCAGCCTGAATTTAGCCTCCAGCTACATTGTTATGCCTGTAATTTATAGCAGGAAATTTGACACAAATTTCTACAGCATTATATTGCTCTGCCTGCTTCCTTCCAGACTGAGATTTCAGTCTCCTACTTGCATTTAAGTGTATCTGTCATTTTTCATTTCATTTCCTTAGATGCTAGACATACTTTGCTACAATTGCTGGTACTCTGCTACTGATTGGCAGTGACTGGCTTGTCCTTTAAACCTCCATCTGTCTTTGCCTTCCCCTGGTCCTGCTGATGCCAGCTGTGCCGGTAAGTGGACACCGTTGCTAGAACATTGTCTCTCTCCAGTTCACACTATTGCAGAGGAACCCAATAACCATAAAAAAAAAAAAAAAAAAAAAATAAAAGGACCTCATTACACCAAATGTTACTCAGTGGTTCCAGCACTGGTGGCAGCCAGACACTGGCACCTAGAGTCTAGCAGCAGTGCTGGGACATAGAAATCCAACACATGAACTCAGTAACTCTGAATAACATCGAAATAAGCAGCTTGCCCGATGCTCACAGAACCAGTATCAGTTACACTAGGTGTATTTCAAGGTATTATTGTATGTAAACCTTTGTAATTTTTAAATATTAATTATAGGGTTTATATGCATTTTTTTACATGCAGACCCAGAGGTGGAAAGGATATATGCAAATGTTCTGTTTGGGAATCCAAAGATCACTGTATAAAACCTCTGAAAATCTTTCCTCAAAGAGTCAAAATGCATATCTGAAGTTTCAAAGAAAGCCACTGCCTCTTCTAGATATAGGTATGTATGTGTATGGATATATAATCTAATAAATCAAGTTGCAAATAATGACATGCATAAATAGCTGCTGGATTTTTAAAGATATATGAATTTCTGTTTCTCTTGTTCTTTACTGCAGATTTTTTCCATATGAGAAGCTATTTATGTACACTCTTAATGCCAATAAGATGCTGATCCAAGTCTGCATTAGGCGTGCCTTTTCAGGTGTGAATCATGAATGCATCCATTTATCCACATTACTGATTTGTTTCTGATTCTTCTGGTGAAGAGAGGTCAAATCCAGGTGGTTTTGTGCTGAAGGCTACACAAATTTGAGATTATCATTACATGTATTAATGGAAGATCTATTCTTGGCTATCCCAAGTCAGTATGAACTTTACGGGAAACATCATGCTTGTGAGCTTACTCATTTTGAAGTGTTACAGAAATATGAGTTAGGGATCTATTTATTTTTATACTTATTTTTATTGATGGTGGTGGCAATACTGTCCTTAATAGCCATTTGTCTGTAAAACCAGGTGCAATGTTTACCAGGTGTTCAGCTGCTTAAGACAGAGATGGTTTCATAAAAGTTCTTAAAGCAGTCTCCATTAAAGCGTCTCCACTGTGAGACAGGCTAGAACTACTCTGTTCTGAGAGTATAAGTAGAAATGTCATTTGGAAACTAGAAATCTCTCCCATCCCTGATTTTAGATTATGGTTTTAAAGCTCTGACATTCTGCACTACAACTTAAACTGCCACATACATAAATGCATACACAGTTCTGCAGACAAACCATTTTTCCAAATGAAAGTAAAACAACATCTGCTTAAAACATAATGCTGCAGATATTTGGGGGCAGGAACAGTCTGATTTGCCCATTGCATGAGTATTGATTTTTGATTGCAGAGGTTATTCTGCAGATGAAAAGATCAAAATCACTTTTTAGTTGCTTTACTGAAAACTTGCACTCTACAAAACAAAGTGTCAAAAAACAATTCAGCAAATTGAATAAAAAAGTAGCAATTACTGCTATCTTTGTCCTTTTTTCTAGGACCCTGCTCTAAATGACCATAAATTGCTTTTCATATGAGTACTACCCAAACAGCCAAAGGGGGAAAGTGGGAACTTGGGCAAAAGAGGAGAAAAAAGAGACATAGCAAACTCTCTAGTCAAGTCTTTTTACACATGAGAAGAACTTGGCCCCGGTTCCACTCCATCTTCCATTTCAGAATATACAACTACAAGCAGTGAGGGGAAGGAACTCAACAGGACAGGAAAAAGAGAAAACTAAACAGGAATTCTGTATTGTAGACAAAAAAAAATTAAAATTAAATATTGGGGACAAGAAAGTGCATAGCTGCTGATCTGTGTCCTGGAAGCACTTCAAGGCTACAGGCATGTCCCTGTTTGACAAGAAAGTTCCTGAAAGCATCCCAACATCTGCATTAGCACATGTGTACAACACCCCAGCAGTGGAACTCAGTCATGTCAGGATACGGAAGCTGGATTCCCATACACCAATATCCCATGAAGCCCCTAATCTTACTATGCATACACAGTGCTTTTGTAGCACATGGAGGCTGTAAAAAAAAATGCAGGTGAAGCTTCTGCCTTCCTCGAAATGAAGAAACTGTGGTTCTCCTGCTGACCTTTGGTATTATAGTTCCCTGATCGAAGCATTCACTCTGCAAACAAAAGACCCAAGGTCATTTTTCTGCTCAGCATGAGCAAATTTAACCTCACATCTTTTACTTCCTATGTGAGTGTCCTAAATATTAGACTGTAGACATTTGTCTGCATGTGACTAGGAAAGTATCCCTTCCTACTGAACCTGCAGCTTTACAGCAAAAACTGAAATTCACTGGATTTCACTATGAAGTTCACTATGTGGAACATAGAAACCCAAAGAAATTGTCAACTTCACTCCTGATTTTCTCTACCTCCTCCTGCCTAAATACTGGGGACGGAAAGTGGGGGTTGTGGTCAGTTCATCCATGGGAGAGAGCCCTCCACAAACTTCTCCAGGGCAAGTTGTTCTTCCCACAGGGTACAGTTGTTCACAAACTGCTCCAGTGTGGGTCTCCTGCAGGGCCAAAAGTCCTGCCAGCAAATTTGCTTGGGCTCCTCTTTCAACAGGGCTGCTGGTCCTGACATGACCCTGGTCCAGCACAGGTCTCCCATGGCATCACAGCCTCCATCAGGTTTCACCTGCTCTGGCATCAGATCCTCCACAGGCTGCAGGTGGATCCCTGTGATCCTCCATGGGCTGCAGGGGCACAGCTTTCTCACCATGGGCTGCACCATGGGCTGCAGGGGAACCTCAGCTCTGGTGCCTGGAGCACCTCCTCCCCTCCTTCTGCACTGACCCTGGTGTCTGCAGAGCTGTTCCTCTCACATGTCCTCACTGCTCTGTCTGGCTGCAATTGCTGTTGCAGTTTTTTCCTCTTCTTAATTATGTTTTCCATCAAGAGGTGCTACCGCTGTTGCTGATGAGCTCAGCCTCAGCCAGCGGTGGGTTCGTCTTGGAGGGCAGGTTTCTCTCAGCTTCTCACAGAAGCTGTCCCTGTAGCACACACTCCACCACACATACCCCACCCCTGCTAGAGACTTTTTATGTATTTATTTATTTATTTATTTCAAATTGTTTATTTGTTTAAAATGGTGGGGTTTATGCAATGGAATTCAGATAGAAATTCTATTGAAAGCAAGAGTGTATAAGCAATACCACAAAGTACTGCATGTGATGGTGAACTGTGCAAAAGAATAGCATCAAAATTACATTTTTTTCATATTCAAACTTGACAATTTTTTTCATTCCAGTGAACTGTCTAGGTTCACATTTGCAGAAATAGTTCTTTGTCTTAGAAATGCTGCAGGTTTTAGGTATTCTATGCTCCTTTATCCTATTGCAAGAAATTTTTTCCTTTCCTTGTTCTTTATTCATCATTTTGGTCAGTTCTGATCCTTCTGAAGTACATATCATTATCTTCTCAAGCTACTACAGATTTTCTGTGAATAAAAAGCTTTTAACATAGAGGAAGTACCTTTATATTATAGCTGAGTCCATCTAAATTAAAATGGATGTCTCATTCCCTTACTTTGAACATAGAAAGCATCTTTCTTCATGTTTATCTGAGTAATCTAAAGAGAAGTATTGACTTTGAGAAAAATTTCAGTTGAGTCCATATTTATTTATATTTCCATTTTTAGGAATTTCAGTAATATACTTCTTCTCCACCATCAGCTTTAAGTACAGCACCTCTAGATGAAAAATATAAAAGTCAAATATAGTTTATAAATTATGAGTAGGATGCAGGTTCTGAGTACACATAGCTGGAGATGTGATAAAACTCCTTTTTAATCTCCCTGTGCTTAGCTTCATGATGTTGCTAGATATTCTGCTCCACACACCTGTTTGAAGAAGTGGCATACTGGTGATGAGGAAGATGGGCAGTTTTTCATTTCCACTCTCCAACAGTGTGACTTTTTCTTGAACTGACGTTAACACTTTTTCCACTTCTATTTAAGAAACAATGCACGAAAGAGATGAGGCTTTACTAAAATATTATGTAGAGCACAGAGAAAAATGTGTGTGAAATATAGGATTATAAAGTTATCAAGGGAATGGCTATGGTTGATGGGGCAATTTGAGCTTTGTAACTCAAACAGCAGAGGCAGTGTGTTGTGAAGTAGAAATGTATGTACCAGCATGCCTCAACAGAACATGTCAAAACAGTATTTTGGGGTTTTACCACTGCTACAGATCTAGCTGCACCTGCCTTTCTCTTTTAAGTATTTCTGATTACATTCCTGAAGTGTGAATCTTTAATTGTCTTTGGATAGAATGGATAGTCAAAATGAGCATACAGCACTGACACATCTAGTCGTATCAAGGTGCTTCACTTAGTATTCTATGCCCAGCAGAGTACAAGAGAAATAAGATTATAAGAAATGGGGCTTGCAAATGAGTGACACAGTCCGATTCTGGCTTTAGCAGTCTGTCAGTTGAACAGTCTCTATAAATTAGAAGCTGAACCTTGAGCATTTTATCCATGTCTCAATATAGATTGTCAGAGACTGAAATATTATATTTTATGACTTAAGCATTTTCTTAAAGGACTTTTAAAACTGTATTACAAAAGCTGCAGAGATTACCACACCCTGAATGGGGCCCTGAGGCCTAACACTGCTCACTGATGAAGATAAGATAAGGTAACAACTCAGGGCTGGGGACAGTCACAAAGCACAGGCTTAACACCTCCAAAGTGGAGAGACCACAGCCCCAGGGCTATCAGCTGCCAGGCTCACACAGACCCTCCACCAAACGCCAGGGGAAGAGAGCCTCTGGGTATCCTGGAAATGCCTCTGGTCAGAGGTGCAGTGACTGCCCATCCTCCACTGTGCAGAGGAGCCCAGCTGAGGGGTCCTCACCGGGGGGGCTTATCCACAGCAGAAGGGGGTGACATGGCCCATCACAGGGGCCCCCAGACCCTGCACCAGAGACCCTGATGCAACAGACCCTAAGTGTTGCAAGGGACAGTATACCAAGCTAGTCCCTGCAAGAAAGACACGTGGGTGTTCCCACCTGGCCCACAGGATATATTAATCCACGGGATTCTGTACTCTCTGGCGTGTGGTGTGGCAGCATGTAGCAGCATGGCCACGGTGGCGACAGGGGACCCTCACCACCTGCAGACCAGATGGAGGGGAGCAACGGGACGTCATTGGGACCCTGGGATGGGTGATCTGCTTCCACCTAACCCCTGTCACCTATCCGTGTCCCCCACCCCCCACACGCACTTCTTTTTTCTATCTCTCTTTTCTCTTCCCTTCTCTTTGCCTCTCTACTATTAAATAAAATACATCCATTTTTTGGCATTAACATCTAACCTCATTTGGTTTTAATCTTGTTTCTGGGGATATTTTGAACCTTCTAAGTTCTTTCCAGTTTATGCACAGAGACTTAGCTTGCTTTGCTTTTCTGGGTTTAAACTGGATCATAACATAGATACAGGACTTTTTCTACATTTTTTTCTCATTCATGTAAACCTTTACTCCTGTGATTGCCTCTGACACTCACATTCTCAAATTCCACTGCCGCAGTGCTGATCAGTAGCTATTAAAGCAAAGTTGTTTGAATGTTGTTTGCTTGTGTGTTCAGCAACTGGAATAAAATGGCAGGCAAAGGGCTCTTTAAACAATCAGGCCGCAGACATTCCCAGTCTCACCTTATGTCTTCCTTCAAGCAAAGTTAGATAAGCAGGTTAAGTTAGATTCCTCTTGAGTTATGGAAATGCAACCAAGTCAAACCAATTCCATGACAGACTGCTTGCCCTAGTGGCCTCTGCCTTCCTTAAACTGCATATATCTGCTTCCAAGAATCCCTCTGGATTTGACAAGAATTTCTGGGCATAATCATCATAAAGATCAACAGCTTCTTCACTTCAGCCCCCAAATATGAAGTTTCTGGGGCTTGAAATTGTTGGTTTGCTTTTTTTTTCTTGGATGAAAAATCCATACAGCAGAGGTTTATCCAGGAGACCATCACATAATGCTTACTCAGTGACTTGGAAAGCTACACCTATAATATTTTTCTTGTGAGCTGCCTGGAACTCCTGAGGGTTTGATGTCTCCTGTCAATAAGAAATCCCTCTCATTTATTGGGCTCATGTAAAGTTTTTTACTTCTAGGAAAAACCAATCAATCTTAAATACAGTCTCAAAATATATGTTCTTATTAATAAATACAGTAAAAATATAAGGTATTAGAGAAGGGAATTTTTCGGTTTACCAAACATCAAGCTAACTGAGCTGACTAGTATAAGAGAGCTGTTATCTTTCAAGCTACCAGATTTTTTAAATTTACTGAAGCTGTTACACTTTCCTAGTTTCCAAGAGATAAGTGGCATGAGTGAAGAATGAGTGTTCTTCTGGGTTCTCAAACCATACAATTCAGTCAAAAGACACATATGAAATATAGCAACTCAACTATAATGGACTTAACTTTTTTATAAAGACACTATTGTACTGAGTTGTCTTACTGTAAGGAATGGGAAAGCCTAGATATGGGGAAGCAAAGGGAAAATATGAAGGAAATAGAAAGCAAATACTCTTCTCCAGGAAACAATGAAATTAAAATAAGAAAGTGAAAGAACACAAATCTTGCATTAAAAAAATTGAACTGGAGATAGAGACAATGCCTCTGTTTGTGTATTGGTACTGAAAATTCAGATACAGAAGAGGATTCTGCAACCCCTGATTCACTGTAATTGGACCCTTACCAGAGAGGTTCAGAGACAGGATCAAGCTATTCTACTTAATAGTCTGTCCTGTTAATGTACCAAGGAGCCTTTCTGGGTACAAGAATGACTGTACAGTTCAGAAGTGTTAGGCTGTCCCAGATGTATTTACTTTTCCAGAAAGAAAATGTTCTCTAACAAAAAGATCCCAACAAAACTTGTTTTCAAGTCCCATATAATAAAGACGAGTCATAGGTGTTTTGCAGTTAATTAAGAAATTAACTGCACAAAGGAAAAATACTGCAATGTGGAAGTTGTCTCTGAAGTTATTATGGGAAAGAGATGAGGACAAGGGTGGAGGCAGGGTAGTTTAGGAGAAGAATAGGGGTAGTCACTGTTGAGTTAGAAGTTACCTACAAGTTATTTACCATTGACATACTGCAATTACCATATAAACTATCAAAAATTGAACACATTTTCTTCTTCTTTTTCCTTAAATAATAAAAATAGTGAGCCTTAGGAAAATTATTTTATTATGAAAGCAATTCCTTTTTCTCTACCAGAATATTAGCCTCTTGAAACAGTAGTCACTTTACTGCCATAGTTAAATGCAGGTAGTTTTATCATGAAAAAACCCAATAACAACAAAAAAAATACCCCAAAAAGCTTTTCAAACTGCTTTGGAAACTCTACTTCAGATGTACCTCTTTCCATAACCAGAGGCTGCTTCTTAGTTAGGAGTTAGGTCTTGTGTCTGCTGCAGTTCAACAGCTATCTTGAACAAGTACCAAGATTTTAGCTTTACAGTACACCCATTGACTTCACTGGGGTGTGTCATAGCCCAGATTTGTAGCATGGATCAAAACCTAGCTTGGAGACAGAAAGTAGAGAGCAGGATTAAATGATCAATTTTCAGTCCTAGCAAAAGGTTAATGATGGGGGCCTCAAGGCTCAAGAGTGGGTGTCACGATGGTTAATGATCTGGGAAGGGGACGAGTAGTGAGAAGCAGCTTTGGCAGATGACACAAAGATGCTTGGGAGTGTCAAGCATATAATGTACTGTTAGTTTCTTCACAGGGGCCTAGACAAGCCAAAAGGAGAGGCAACATGATGATAGTAAAAGGCAAAGTAAAAAAGTCAAAGTGGTTTTTGGGGTTTTTTCCTCAAATATTGATAAATGGAAGGTAAACGGAAGTTATCCTTGAAGTAAAGAAGAAAAGAAACCCTGCACAAAGGCTCAACAAGATTCAGAATTAATTATCAGATCATTAAGAGCACTTAGAGAAGTATCTAACCATTACTACAAAAATTAAAATATTTGGAGGTGATTAATGTAGATCTGCAGTTAGAAAACCAAAAATGCTAGGATAGCATGACAACTGGGTGATTGCTATGGATACTGAGCTAGATAAACCTGGGGTCTGGTTCAGTGCTGTGAAGTCATGCTCCAAGTCAACAAGGATCCTTAATGAATGTGCCCAAAAATTGTCTAGTAAGGGTTTTCAAAGTGTTGTGAGGTTCCTTACTTTACTACAAATGAGATTTACTTAGTTGAACTTGATAACTCTTTAGTTAAAGATATTTGTGAATATATTTTCAAATACAAAGGTCAGAGGTGGAATTACCAGTTCTGAAGCTGTTGATACCCTTTGAAATAAGGTACACCTCAGTGTTTTGGGAGGTATGGTCCTTAAGCTGAAGGAGACCAGATGTTTTGCAGAATTAACTGAGTCAAAATGATAACTTGAAAGCACAATGGGAAAAGCATCACTATTATACCAATCATTTGATGCCAAACACTGGACATATCAGGGACTCAAAACTGAAGGGGCAGATTCTAGCTAAAAGGAAGCAATATCCTTTAAAAAGGAGGAAATCACTGAGGCAGAGAGAAGCAAAAGGCCTGTCTTGGGGTGATTTTATGATAATACTTCATTTCCCTATCACCTGCTTATTGCCCAGAAATGGGTCCTGCAGGTTTAAGCTGGGCCCAGGAGAGGGGGAAGAGAAGCCAAGTGAATTCTTCAGCATGGTTTGTGTTCAAGGACTCACACAGTCCCCCGCCTTCTCACCGCTGCAGAGCTGAGGGAGCACCTTCCTGCTTTTAGCCAGCCTGTTAGCTGAGGCAAGAAGTTTTCCCATACCAGCATACTAAAATCCTCCAGAACCTCTTTTCTTCTGGAACTGTCTGGCCTAGCTGTGATCCGAGAACCAGATCATCAGGCCCTGTGGACCGGCAGGGAGGATGCAGGGACACCGCATCCCAGCCTCCGACCTTGGGAGGGGCCGAGCCAGCTACAGAAGGAACTCTGAATCCACCAGCTTTCTCCCCAGAGAGAAAATATCTGACATTATTCATTTTTTCTGTGCCCTGCTGGCAGTCTGCTTGTTAAATAAATAGTTTTTTTCACTTTCATCCAGGAAATTCCTTTTGCATCAGTGGGGGAGGGAAAACTTGTCTTTGGGGAAGACATTCATTCCAGAGTGTTTTCCTCCTAAACTGAGACAAGGCCTCTCCAGTTTGTGCTGATGTCAGTCATTATATCACTGCTCAGTGATCACCAGGAGTACGACTTCATTCCTAACACACAGCTTGTACCAGGCTATGGGAATGGTCTTCCACCTTCTTCTAAATATTATAAATAGTAAATAAATTATACCCGAAGGAATTGTAAACCTAATTGCAAAAAAAAAAAAGAATTTGTGTTTAACGATTGCAGAAAAATGACAAAGAATATAGCATTTCATGAGGATATTTTACAGAGAGATACAAAGTAACAAGTGAGAGTTATTGCTTTTGAAATGCAACATTTCCTATTTGACAATTTTTCTACATATGTTTTATTCAGAAATTTAAATATGTTCTGATTACATTCAATGGACAATAGGAAGACTCTCCTAATTAATTTTTGAGTAGTTAACAAAAGATTGTGTAATGTTGGAGTTTCTAAAACAACTAAGGAGACAAACATTCAAATGTATATGTAATTCACTTTCTTTCAATGGGAGATTAATTTCTGGGTTTTTATCAAGTGAAATAAAATTAAATTTATAAAATTGCATTTAATCCAAAGCATATTATGCATATTAATTTGGCTGACTTTCTTGATTCAGGAAAAGAAAAATTAAATTCCTTTTTATGCCTAAGCTCACAGGCCATCTTCCAGACGGAAAAGGTCTTTTGCGACGAAACAGGACAAAATCCACCATTTCTGTTGCAAATGAGACATACCACAGCACTGAGACAGTGGCTGGCACAGGCTGTTTTCTAATCTTCCTCATAGTGTTATTACTCTTCTGGGATCTATTATCAGATGGAGCCTGATATAAATCTGGTCCCCAAATCAGGGATCAACAAATGATACTGTGACTTGGCCACAGTAGGTGGTAAAAGCTGTGATTGCAGGACTGAAGCTATGACTGATACCACAAGGGATACAGCAGCTGGGTGACAGTCATTACAGCATCCTTCTGCACACAGTCTTGTCCACGAAAAATTCTGAATTCTTCCTGAAATCTGTCATCATTTGTCCCAACCATAAATGGGTGCCCGATTGTTTATTTTGTGGGGCCAAAGGCAGTCAATTGTGATGCTGTCCTTATCACACACTTGTGTTTTGCTGGCTAGAAAAGCTGGTATGCCTGAACCAATTAAGCCAGTGAACCATTTGGGCTTAGATGGATCTTTGACCTCTGCCTATGAAGGAATTTTAGTCCTGACATCCATCAGTAAAGTGCTGTAGGGCCCAATTAGGCTTTATTCTGCCACTTAGATTGCTAATATAGTACAGATACCATGGCTAGTTTGCTTTTCACATTGACAGATTTCAGCCTACAAACACCCTTCTTTCAGTACAGCCTTGGACACATTGTACCAAAAGTTTGTTGTGTGGTAAAAAAAAAATATTTACTTTTCAGTATATGTACTCATTGCAGAAAATCTCAGACCCTCAACTTCTCTTTTCTCTGATATGCTATTTATTGTAATTATTTACCCATCAGGCTTTCCAGATTTCTGGGCTACCCTTCCAGTGGGTAATATATTTAATACTTTCAATCTTTGAATTAAAGAATCTTCTGTAAGCAGACGTGTGATCATCCAAGTGTGTCAAAGGCCATCAGGGGATGCGTATAGTACTTTGTAATGTCTGATTCTCAGACAAAAAAAAAGGAAGAAAAAGAACAGTTTTCCTGCAGAAAAGGATTACGCTAATGGCTGGCACCATTTTTCCTGAATAGATCAAATCTCATTTGTTTTTAGATGTATATCTACTTACTTTAGTGTCAAAAATAAACACCTTTTTGCTTGTTTGTTTATTTCTCTTAGCCCTGCAGAAGTAATATAACTATTTGAGACAGCTGGATACTATTCCATCTTGAGAATCATTGGCAGAATTGCTCACTAAATCCCAACAGTTACACCTGTTCAAAAACCTTACAGGCAAAACAATCACATAGGTACCACTAAGGGTATAATTTAGCCCTTGGAAACTTTGTTACTGTTGATGATTTGTGATGTGGAAAGAATCCTCCCTGCCTCTTGGAGCCTGGACTGAGTTTCAAAAACTACAACTCAGGAAAAGCTCATTTCTCTCTTTAGGCAAGCTCCTGGGCTGTGAAAATGAGTGTGATGCCTGAACAGAAGATCTTCACTTCATGAAATGGGCTGGTTTCACTGGTAGTCCAGAAGATGAAGGGCTGAGTCAAATTTCACCATACTGGCAGCCCTAGTTACCTGTGTCAGTCTGACAACTCATCCAAACAAACATGTGAGCTATGATTTGAAGGTAAATATTATGACAGAAAACTTGCTAGGAAAGGTATCTTCTGTGAGCAAGTAATTTAATATAGGAGATTACTATTTCTGTAACATAAACTACATTAAGTACTTGGTGTCAGCAGTTTCAATATATCCTTCACTGGCAGCAGTAAGTAAACCTCAAAAATCTGACTCACAGGATTAAACTGGTGAAATCAGTGGGAGACAAAAATTGTTGAGTAGTCTGTGTGGTGGAATATGAGGTACTTAACGCCGCTCGCCTTCCAAAAGCCATCCTAGTTCCCGCAGTGCCATCTAGTGGTCCAGATCCCAGATGTACCAAGAGCAACACATTTACATGTACATCTCCTGCAGATTAAATTATTTGATCCTCTACTCAGATACAAAGAAAACAAGTAATCATTATTGCTGTAATAGTTTTTCTTGTTTTCTATATTTTTAAGTTAATATTCATGGTTTCATTCAAAGATTAATATTTAGTATAAAGGTTGCCATATGGTATAGAATTCTTTTGAAGTGAATGTATGCATTCTACCTGAGCTAGAAATTAACCTTTCTAGCTGATATAAATGCAGAATAAACATTTCACACTTCATTCAGATATAGACATGTATTTTATTTTCACAGAAATAAATAGGTATGCATGTTCACTTATGTGTACTTTCCAAGTTCCATAGCTCAGTTAATGTCTAATGATTCTGCTACATTTCATACAAGAATTTAAGAAATTTACATGGGATTTCACACAGTATGAAATAAATATAGGATACTAATTTCAACAGTTATAAATCTCTAAAGTTTTATTAGGGTGTAGGTGTAAGGACTTAAAGAATGCAGTTTCCCATCTCAAAACATTGTCAAAGCCACAGAAGGAACTTCCCATAAGATAAGCCACTGAACAAAGAATTCCCACTGTGGGAACTTGAGATAAGCACAGACAGCAACAACAGGAATATGCTAATTCCAGGGTTGGTGAGGCAGATTTATAATCCGAATTTAACAGCAGGTCATATCAATTCTTCCATTGCAGGAGCTAATGGTGAAATGCTGTAGTTCTCATTCTTCCCTTGTGTTCAGTAATATTGATTGACAGATAATTTGGTCCCACTTCTAAAGCTGTAGGAAAGCAATGAAAGGGTAATAGCACAGCTTTTTCTCTAACTTAGCTTGAAGTATCATTATAGTAACAGTTCTCCAATCCACTTTCTCAACTATGGAGCCCTGTAAGATTTACTATTATCCTATTTAACATTGTTCTATTTGTACTTAAATGTATTTTGGGGCAAACAAGCTTAAACGCTAAAAACACAGTGATAACTGAATACTTATAAGAACCACAAACCAGGATCTCCTTATCTCTGCAACTAGCTGAAAGTAACATCAGGATGGAAAACAACTGACAGAAGTACAAGCTTGGTGTACTGAATAAGCTTATTCAGACAATATGAAGACAGAATATTTTCATCTTTACAATACCTGTTTCTGAAGTGATCAGATACCCTCAGAGATAAAGCGTCTTTGCAACATTAGTTGCCCAAATAATCAGCAGTGCAGAAAATACACAGAGACTTCTGTGCCTAGTCCCAAGATAACATCTTCTTATCTTAAGGAAATTTCATTATCTCCTTCCTTGAATATGGGTATTTATCACAAGTAGGAATGAAGCCTGTGCTCTCCATTAAAGTCCTCAAAGGAAGATTCTCAGTAATATTTAGCAAAGTACATTGAGGAAGTCAGGTTCATCTAATTCTGTATTCTTTGAATGTGTTTCTGGTTTGTACTTTTACTAGACATGGGACCCAGTGGTCATATATTCTCGTATCAGTCAGTTTCAATACAGTATATCTTATAAAACAGGGTATTTGAATGCATACACAGTAGAGATTGTTGAAAAATGTGTTTGTACTTCCCAGTCATCTTCAAAATGACTTTAGTGATTAACCAACAATGTGTCTGAACTGAACTATTGCATTTTCTTTTTTATCGTTAATACTCAGAAAGAGGCTTTTCATCAGTCTGCCTCCCCTCTGAATGTCTGCAGCTGACCTCTACTTGTCCTCACACCATGAGGCTTTATTATTTATTCTGACACTGCCTTTCCTCCTTCTTGACCATACAGCTTCATATTCTTTCTTAATTAATCTATTCATCAAAGATTAATTAATTGCTAAAAAAAACCTACTTGCTTCTTTTATTCCTTCCTTGTTGGGTATATATGCTTAAAGTAAATGCCTCTAAAATCTGCAAGCTTCATCAGCTTAGGTGACTATATATTTCAGTCAGTATCAATGAAGAACACATTGGCTTTTCTCACAACTTCAGTGAGTTTTACTAGATAAATAATTCCCATTGATTAAGATATTCCACCTCCATAATTTTTGTTGTTTTTTTCAAAACCTTTTTGCATTTGCATTTTTATGTTGTCTGCTAAACATTGCTTAGGTGTAGAGATGCAGCCAGAAGCCTATTGTACAAGGAGGTAGAGATCCAAGTGCTTGCTTTCTTCTCATGTATACAGGTGTAATCTGAATAGCGTGTGGCCACTTACCAACCATCTGTGTCAGAGAATCCGTGACTTCTCAGGTGTATGCCTCAGTTTCATGGATACTATATGAATGCTCTATAAAATAGTACAATTACTGAATGTATGCATAACAAATGCATAATCAATATATATGTACTGAATGTGTATTCAAACATAAGTACAGTGCATTGTCTCCTCAAAATGAAATATTTTCTTCTAATCACAGAATCATAGAACAGTGAGGGTTGAAAGGGACCTTAAAGATCATCTAATTCCAACTGCCCTGCCATGGACAGGGATGCCATTCACCAGGTCAGGTTGGTCAGAGACCCAGGCAACCTGGCCTTGAGCACTTCCAGGGATACAGCACCCACAGCCTCTCTGGGCAACCTATTCCAGTGCCCTCATGATAAAGAATTTCTTCCTAACATCTAATCTAAATCTGCACTCTTTCTGTCTAAAACCATTTCCCCTTGTCCTGTCACCATCTGACCATATAAAAAGTCCTTCTCCCTCCTTTTTATAAGCCCCCTTAAGGTACTGGAAGGCTAAAATGAGGTCACTCCAAAGCCTTCTCTTCTCCAGGATGAACAATCCCACCTCAGCCTGTCTTTGTAAGAGAGGTGATCCTCTTAAATCATAGTCATGGCCTTCCTCTGGACCTCTTCTAACAGGTCCACATCTTTCGTGTTCTAAGGATCCCAGAGCTGGGTGCAGCACTCCAGGTGGGGTCACACAAAGACAGAATAGAGGGACAGAATCTTCTCCCTTGCCCTGCTGGCCATGCTGCTGTGGATGCAGCCCAGGATACAATTGACTTTCTGGGCTGTGAGTGCATACTGTTGGCTCATGTCCAGCCTCTCATCCATGGGAAATCCCAAGTCCTTCTCTGCAGGGCTGCTCTCAATGAATTCTTCTCCCAGTCTGTACTCATGCCTGGGGCTTGCACTAAAATGTTACCTGTACCTATTTGAGTAACTTTATTGAGATAGGGGCATTGGCATATATTGTCCAAGGGTCTCTTCAAGGCTCGGTTCACACTCCAAACTTGGCTGCTCTCAGTGACCTATGAATGTAAGCAAGACCCTACAGAAATGCTAGTTAATTTAGAGCTGGTGAACCTCACCACAACTGGGAACTCTGTGCAGCTTGCCATGATCCATGAGGAAGTGTTCGTCCAGTGCTGCAATAGCTAGGATTCCCATCATCAGGAAGAATGTGAGGTTACTATCACCTTTTCTATATTTTCCATCTTTTACTCAATACAATAGTTAAGAAGCTTTGAATGTTGTTGTCTTTCTTACTGTGTGCCCAAAAGAATTGTCACCCGAGTGCAAAACAGTAGGAAATTACTATGCCTTCAACATCATGCAAGGAATGAGGAGAAAGATTCCTTCCTATATGAAAAGTCTTCTGAACAGCCTGTAAAGATGGTGAGAATAGTGTGGAGAGAGGTCTTTTCCAAAGGACTTTTAAAGCAACCGAAGGAGGAACCACATTGAAGAACAGTCACTAAGGAATGATCATTCTCTTTACTTCATAAAGGAATTCCTAATTCAAACAAAAGCGTGTGACATTGTATCTTTGTGATATTGGTATGCTTGAATATGCCTTGTCATACCAATTTCACAAATTTTTTCTGAACTCAAGAGCTCTTATCCACTTCTAAACCCAATTTATACTACTACAGTTTTTTAAATGATTGGTATGCATTCTCTTCCCAATTTACAGCAACATAAAAGAGAGAAACCGTACCCATTCAACATGCATCAATACAGAAAGGGAATTTATGTCAGCCCTGTTGTTGCAGATGCTGGTGAAAATGTCTTGATGAAATTTAAAAGGCAAAACCACTTTTGTGCAAGCCTATGAATCAGAAAGGGCAGGTAGGGCTACAAATAGAGGAGACACTTCTGTCTGAAATATAGAGGACTCACTGGACAGACAGAATTTTCTTTCTATGCTACTTGGCTAAGATTTCTGCTTTATCTAAATACCATCCTCTGAGGCACAGACCCTTTCATGGCCTTTGTATCTGGGATAAGGGCTTCTGTCTAATCTGGGAGAAAGTAGGAATGAATCTGTCTTTCTCTACAATATTGGGGATTTCCAAAACTCTGCATCTCAAACTAGATGTAATTCAGATATGCTGGAAGAAAGTGAACATATCTTGGATTCAGGAGAGGAAACAAAACTAAGTGGAAGTTGAAGACAGATTCTGAGTGCATTTGTGACCCTGTGATCCCATGATCCCTTCTAATTCATCTTGGTTCAAAGCCAAGCAAGTGAGCTTAGACCACTTCCAGCAGCTGTTTAATCGGTTTGATACTGCAGTTAGAATCACCTTGTCAACATAAATGTGAGACAGTTTAAGGATGTAGCATTTATTGGCTGTATTTCTCAGTCATTTACTTCTGTGGATGCTTCTAGCTAGCAGGGGAACAAGTCAGACTGGTCAGATTAAGCCACAGCAGTTTAAACAAGTCTGTTTGATTTTGTACAGTAGCAGAAGGGATGAGCACTGAGGCAATCTCGTCCGTGACAAAATGACAAATAGGAGCTCAGGCTGGTAATGGCTATACCTGACTCAGAGGGTTCTTCCCATCCAGGTTAAAGCTCAAGAAGCTCAACAGATTAATTCATCTGCTGGCAGTGTCAGCTGCACCCTCATTCTCTGTATAATGCTCTGTCCTAGTTCAGAGAACTCATGGCTTAAACCTACACAGCTTCATAACTGTACAACTGACTGTCAGGGAACAGATATTGTTGCTCAGCTATTTAGTCCTCAGATTTTTTGACATGTGATGTGTTACTCAGAATGATTTAGACCAAAAAAAAAAGAAACCAGAAGATTAACCAGCTCAAGGTCCTGATCCATATCTGGGCTGAACAAAGATAAAAATTCATCTCCAATATGTCCAAGTTCTTTCCTCAGTGGTATCTGAGAAAGATCACTCAGGAAAATGAACTCGCATGAAGGAAAGAAACATTTGTTACACATTTTTGCTATATTATAAATTACCGGTAATAGACAAAAAAGAAAGAACTGATTGAATTCTGTATCCTTGAATAACTTTGCAGGGCCTCCTTTTGGGGGTCATGCAAGCTCTATGTGCAAACTGTTTAAATTTGATATGGAAGTTGTTGTGACACAATGAATATGGAACAGTGTCATTGTTCAAATCAGGAATGCCTTAAGCTCTGACTTACAACAGCCTTTTTACTCCCTTCTCTAATTACAAATTCTGCCATATGAAAGGTCATGAAACTGCAAGGTAGGACAGCCTGTGAGGGAGAGGAATAGCACTCCTTTGGTTTGGCTTTGACCTAAATCAAGCTGACAAGTCAGCCAGCCTTTTTAACTCCAGGATGTTTCTGAGTAAAGGCTTTCAAACTCTGAAGCAATTTTCAGAAGTCAGTAGGCAATGACTGGATACCAAGACATAAGTCTTCGACTTGTGAACTATAAATGCTTATACCCTAAATGTTTATACTCATAAATGTTTATAATGTCAGATAGATATTAATTTAGTGGCCTAGTAATAGTACATTTCCAGAGTTAGATGCTGTTCTATTTTAAAACCAACTACAAGCCTCCTATTTATTCTAATTTTTTAAAAAAGTTTGGTTTTAAGAATTTTAAAAATTTAATGGTTACTGTTATCACAATTTTCATTCATTAATCCTCTAACACTTTTTGAGGAAGATAAATGTAGTAATTCCCAGTGACTGGTTATCTGTTGATGCAGAGATACCCAAGACCTAATTTTAGCAGAATTTAGATACCTAAGGATAGGCACATATTCACTGAAGTGACTTGTTTTTGTTCAGTTGGAAGACTGGGATAGAACCAGCACCAAACTCAGCTTTTTAAAACCCAAGGTCAGAACCTGAGCTGCCATTAAATATTATCAATATTCACCCTTGTTGTGAGATTTGGGGGTCGCTGAATTTATTAGACGGATTCCACATGAGAGTTTAGGAATAGAAGTGACCTTGCCAAGAACCTATGAAAGTCTTAAATTTCTCCAAATGCAGTTCTCATAAGAGTATATCTCTAAGAATTACTGCCTTATTATGTACTCTTTTTTGTCTTTAAAATTGTTTAAAGTTTTGTTTTTGTTTTTTAGATCACTCACAAAAAACATGGGCAGTTCTTTTGGAAAGTCACTATTTTATGTTTGATTGGTATACCACAGGGGCTTGTAGTTTGTCCTCAGGCCTTCTTGTGAAGAAGGATGGGGTTTGAGAACAAGAAAATCATGAAATATGCATCAGAGAAAATAAGGTTTTAAAGCTGTGCAAAATTCATATGCAAAATCCCCTGCTGAAAAGAGTCTAAATTGGATATAAAATAATTCAGAGGAAATGAGGGGAAAAAAAAGGGGGACGGAAGAATATGTCAGACCACAAAGTCCTTTTACAGGTGAAATTCAGAGGTTCATGAAACAATTATAGAAATGTGCTGCAGGCTACAAGTTGGAATTCCAGTTCCTAGATTTGAATCAGGGCATGTTTGTTTGATTGTTTTAAACACAAACATGAGAAAAATTGTTCTTGTTTTTAAATCAGATGAGTAATGGTGAACATATTCACTTAGACTCTTTTTTCTTCTTCTTTTTTTTACATCTACAGTATCTCTTAAAATGAAACTTTAAGAGTTTCAGTAATTTAAGAATTTTAAAATGTACATCTTTGTAGGAATTGTTGCTCTTGGGTCAAAATCTACTTTTTAAAGAATACTAAAATATTTATATTTGCAGATGAGGTATAATATTTTATTCATGGACCGAAAATACCATTTAAATAACATTATGAATAATTTTTGCAAATTCACTGAATGAACATTTTATACCTTGGATAGAAGGCCTCAGTACAAGAATACCCATTCCACTGCTGCTACAGGACCATCAGCAGAAATGCTGCCCAATGTCAGCTTTGAAGAACTAGCAAGGGCTCTGACAAAATTCAGAAATTATCTTCATGGAGGGAAAATAAGATAATCAATGGTGCTTGTTGTGTCTGGTTGACTGCTAGAACCTATTGAATAATATAAAAATAATCCTTGAAAATTGCAAGGGACATCCTCAAAACCAAAAAGGAAGCAAAGACACATGTGGTAGGGTAAGGGCAGCAATATTGCTACATTCAAGGCAGTGATTCCAAAGTACCAGATAGGAACCATTGCATCCTTACACGGATGTTGCTTCCGGTTCCTGAGGGGTAACAGCATGCACTGCCCCAAAATAGTTATTTCCATGAGGCAATAGTTAAATGCTGCTATAATAACAACCAACCAAAAAAGTTAGCAAGATGACATACCACATAGGACTACTTTCCACAATTCAAATAACATATCTGTGGAAGAAAAAAAGATGATATAAGATTTCTTCCACTAATTCTAAAAATCATGGGCCTCATTGACCTTCAGAAACTGAGCACAGTCCTCACTTCAGGCTTCCATCTGGCACTCTCTTATCAGAGAATCCAGTTCTCACATGATGCCTGAATCTAGCAGCAGTGCCATGGCAGGCTCCGATGTGCACAAGCTGCCAGAGAAGACAGGAGCTGGCAGGGCATAGAAGGATGTTGTATTAGTAATGTTTTCCACAATAGCAGCTTAGCCCTGGCACATGACCCATCATGTAATCTGCTCTTTCTCATGTACATGCAGCATGTGTTTTGTGAGGACATGTAAGATTTCAGGCACACATTTTATGTGCCAAACAGTAGAAGTTTTCTGGACAGTCAATCTTATTTGTCTGTTCCACTCAGGACAAGTAACCTCTTTTCAGCAGCCTCAGAGGGCACTTAGGAGATCAGACATTAATGGCGAGATAGAAATTCTCCTGCCTACATTACAAATCTTGTTCCCAAGGCCCCGAGGGTCTCTACTTGTGCTAGGGCTCTCAACAGCTCATTTGTTGGCAGCAACAGTTAGGTTTCTATGAAAATGCCAGCTGTAGAAGCATAGACGCCTTAGGGAGCTTAGGCATGCAGGGAGATCAGTGCTAGCTCTGAGTATGTTACTGTTGACTACCTGGTACACTTTGGTGGCTATTTGCTTGTTCCAGTGTCAAAATCACTTTTAAAAGCCTGGCCAGAGGCTCTTAGTGCTAAATATACAAACAAGCCCATTAAAAGTCTGTCACTACAGGACTGATATTCACAGCAGGGTTTCCATGTATGCAGCCAATAAATAAGTAATGACAATAAAATAATTTCTGATCTGCATTTGATTTTCTAATATTGTTCTACAGGAGTTTTTCCTATTACCACAGGGGGGGAAAAAAAAAAAAAAGAAGAAGAATTGGCAGAGGCAAAAATAAAATATTCACTTCAGTCCTTGCTTACTTGGGCAGTCGTCATCTGAACAGAATTACATATCTGAACTGGATTATTTGTGCATTTACTTTATGTCTATGAAAGCAGCAGCTTAGGGAAAGTATATAAAAGCACCTCAAAATATATCACAAATCAACACTTTTTTTTTCCCCTATTATCTATACCCATGCCAAATACAGCCCTTCGAAACAGTCGATGTGCAAAGCAAACAGGGAATATCTATAGTGCAAAGCAAACAGGGAATGTCTATAATATCCTTAGACTCTTCCATTCTGCCTCCCTACCCTGAGAAAGGCAGTCCTGATGCAGCTGTAATGCTGACACAACCAATTTCCAGCACACCCTCTGCTGCTGAACAGAAGTAGCCATGGTGATAGTGAAGGGTAGATGACTGGATGAACACTCTTAAGTGAATTCAGATATGTTCCCTTGGAAAGTATTTATCAGTTAGTACAAATTGAGGCAGCTCTTAAGGTGCTTTGACCTATCTATGAGTAATTTGGACAAGGCACAGTACCCTAATTACCATGACAACATTCATCCTCTTGGCTGGATACAGCACAATGGGCTGAGCACCAACAACTCTAAATAATTAAATTACACTGTTAATATTCAGCAACTGTACCATCTAATTCAGTGGACATGAAGAACAGACTACCTAGATGTCATAAGTATGGATAGAATATAAGTTCTGCATCCCAAAGCAGGAAATGCCTGATGATCTTATTCTGAACTGCAGCTTCAAAGGTCAAGAAACTTTTAGGGAAAATGCAGCAGGGAATATGGCTTGTATCCCATATGAAAGAAAATCTGAAATGTACTTGAATTTAAATAGCCTTAATAAAGGAATGAATGAAAAACAAAAGATGTAAAAATAAACTCCTAAACATATTTTTAAAGAGGGCAAAAAAGCCAAAGCTTAGATGATAGTGGGTCCTAGAGGATACAAGCATTTTAAAAAGTCATAAAAGATGATCACAAACAAAGGGAAAATGTGAGCAAACTGGGAGGAAAAAACACAATTTAAACAGTGGTGAGGCATTCAAAGAACAAAATAGCAGACTTGTAAGGAGAGTTTTTAGTTTGAAACAAACTGGCACACTGCTTGAAGCAAATGTAAGCAGGGAGCAACCTGGTTGTTACATTTATTGTTCTCTGAACCTGCAAAGCAAAAGAAGGAACATGGTGAAGGAGTGAAAGGACAGGGAAAAGCAGTAAAAGAACATGGCAAAGAAGTGAAAAGAAAACCACTCATCCGCTACTGTTTCTCTCTTTCTCTTCCAAATAGGCCCTTGCTACTTTTCCAAAATCAAGGTGTTCCGTCTTATCTTTTTCTCCCCCTACAACCTTCTCTAAGTGTTATTTGAAAAGATCAAAGAGTAAAAATGAAACAAAAATAATCAACATCCTCCCCACCAAAAATACTCACTTGCATAAATCTTGAGACTTTCATCACTGGTCTCCAGTCTATTCAAAGTGCTCATCCCCATGAGTCACAGTATTTCTTTTTCCTGCCCTGCTGGCAAGCAGCAGTAACCCAGGGAAGTGCTCTAGGGAAGCTCTGGGTCGTGCCAGGTAGCAAAAGGCTCACTCATGCCACTATGCAGAACTCCTTAGAAGTCAACAAACACCACAGAGTGGGAAATAGCATTGATCAAAAGGAAAAAATCTATTAATACCACCAAAGCAGCATGACAAAATCAAGCTGCTAACTGTGATACAGGCCAGAAATCAAATTAGGTTTATCTGATAAACAACACAGTAGGACAATGAGCCTTTATAAGAATCTTGGGAGGGTGGGGATGTATTTTTTTTCTGACGGTACCTCCAGGAGAACAGATGGGTGTAATAAAGCAAATATTTTCTGAGATTCTCTGAGACAGTGTAGCACAATTAGAATTTATGCCAAAAGATGGTATTGAGAAAGAAAAGAACAAGGAAAATGAGGATATCTAAGTGTCCTAGAGAAATTTATATCCTGATTTCTATTTTTTTACATTACAAAAATTAGGGAGTTCCTGATGACATGTGCAGACAGCATCACATGGTATGTGATAATATAATATTCAGTATCCTTTTTCTGTCCTTCATCTGATGTCTCTTTCTCTGGTCAACTATTTTTTCTTCAGCTCACTGTTTTTCCCTCTGTTTAAAAATTTTTCCTTAGCCAAGCAAAAGTGCCTGCAACTGTGAATTTGTAGTACAAAAGCAGCTATTAGAAACAACCCCAAATAGGAACAGTATTTCTAGATCTTTATTTGGCCAATAGTACTATGTGGCTTGCCTGCTTGTCCTTAGTGCAGACATTAAACAAATATGCCTTCTGTAATCTGTTTGCTATCTGTCTGTCTTCATGCTGCATGGTGCTATTGTTTGGTGTTCTAGGAAGCATGATAGTATTCCTGTGGCAAATTAAATTTTGTGGAATACTACTCCAGTTCAACTACTTTTTCTTCCTTTTCCTAGTCTAGTGGAAAGTTTTCACCATCTTTATGACATAAAGAGTTCCTGAAACACTGGGATTTATTTTATTCTCTCCTAAAGGAAAAGCAAAGAAGGGATTTTAAATGTTAGAATGAATACCTTACTCTGGAGTTCACATTTCCAACTCTTTACTGTCCTTTTTAAAAGTTTAAAAGACTTTCAGCAGTGACTATTTGCCATGAACTAACTAAGCTTCATTCAGCACAAATTAATTCTCACTCAAATAAATGTTACTTTACATCTCATCAGAGTCCTAGTGACACTCAGGCAAACATTAGGGCAAAGTGCTGCTGTAGACAGTCAAATATCACTACCAAGGCTTCCACTGATATTCGGTGATGCAATTTAACATATTTTGCTCTTATTCATAAAAAGAGTAGAATTATACTAAGTAGAAATATACTGTCTTTTCATGTCCCTTCATGAAAACCTGCCCACTCTATGGCTCTTGGTTGATTTCTCTCTCTCATCAATTAATTCTTTTCTCTCAATTGTAAAACCTAAATAGTTTAGGCAACATGTAAGCCTCTGTGCAATTGCACATTGGCTAATGCAACAGTAGGAAATTTAAAATATTCATATAAAACTGTTATATGGGAGATATTCACCATTAGCTACAGTTTCAAATGAAACAACTATTCCTGCCTTGTTTTGCACTGCCCATGGAATTTGGGAGTGCCTGTTGAACTGGTGTGTTTCAAGGACTTAAGTGCAGACAGAGTTCTTTTCTTCTGCACATGGAAAGACAATGTGGTTGCCCTAGATAAAAATACCTAAATTTACAATCGTACTTCCAAAATTTAGGCACTGTGTTTTAGAACTAATCACAAACAATTTCTGGTTCATTTATCTTGATTTAAGCACACAAATTCTAAGTTTTCCAGTTGAGTTTTAGACTAGTATTTACTCTTCCACTCCATGTTTCTAAAGAGCATGTAAGAAAGCAGAGCAAGGAAGATCCAGTTATGCCCAAAGCAAAAGCACCAAGGCTTAGTTGACCATTCTTTTCATCAGCGCTCTTACACATACTATTGCAATTACATGTTCCGTTTCAGTGAAATAAAAAATAGCACAACCAGGCAAAAAACAATCACTTTACCTGTCTGAAAAGCAGAAGGACTCCACAATTTTTCCTTTTTTTTTTTTTTTTTATTTCCCAAGTGCCACACAGACTGCAGTGCCAGTTCAAAGTAACTCTTCCTGGTATTTCATGGAGAGGCTACCTTTTATTCTGTGTTCACACCATATCACACAGCTGGGTGCTGCTCAGTCACTCAGGCACATGATTGATAATGCTATGATTATATAGATTAATAGTAGGAATAGGATTATCTACTAAATATAGAAATAATTGTTTGAAAGAACCTGAGAACTTTATAAAGTACTCTTAAAGCTTTGATTTCCTGGGTCAGCTTAATTTTGGAGAACATTCTATAAAAGACAACAAGTATAGTTTCCAGCCCTCATCCATGGTTTTTGGATGGCAAGCAGTAAAGATTCCCTTTTGCAGTACTACTGAAGGAGAACGGTTATCAAGGAACTCAGAGTCGAAGAAACGTTCTCACCTGTGAGAGTTAAGCTGTCAATTACTGGCATGATTCATGAACCAGGAGAGTTATAACCACCAAAACCCACTCCAGCAAAAGATGACTCAGATGAATTGATCAAGGTAATCTTTTCTTAAACTGTTTTTCTTTTTCAGTTTTTTTGGTACCACTTCACTGATATTCCTTATATAGCTAACAAGTGATTTCATCTTATAAAAATTAAACTCAGTCTGGGAAGCTATTGTGCTGTCTCTCTGGGGAGAGTAGGCTTATCATTCTAATAAATAGTACACTGCATTCAAATTTAACAAAGCGCTTTAAAGAAAGTTACTTTAAAGACTGTTATGAATTTCATGTGGATAAATCTGCATGGTGCTCCATTGGCTCCTGACTTCTACATTAGATGGCAGTCCCCACAGTAGATGATGTGGGCTTTACAGTTTTCCTTGCAAATTCTTGTAATAGGTTAAAATTTAGTTTACCAATAATCACACAGCAGCTGTATATCATTCTGTGCTGAGATATATGGGTATTATTAGTGTTCATGAGTTCAAATAGAGAGCATCCTTCATTATGATAAAGCAGGGGACACACTTCTGAAATAGCTCTATTTTTATCATGGTTCTATCTTCTAATCATTCTTTTAAGAAAATGAAGAATAGAAATCAAAAGATGAATGGTCCCTAGAATCCTTGCCATGTGAAAACACACTTAACAAAATCATTTTGGAAAAAGAACTATAATTCAATGCAATTCAAACTTTAAAAGTGCAAATAAAGCACAAAATTAGCTTCACTTTGAAATAATAAAAATTAATACTGTGGTGTGCACAGTTAAATAGTGATAAAATGACAGTTTTGACCCTGAATTACCACTCTTAACCTTCAAAATATTTAAACATATATTTTTATAAATACTTGTTAGGTTTATAAATTTTTGTTTATGAATATGAATTGCATCCCCATGAATCGGGATAAAACTAAGATCCTTTGAATAGCCTTTCAGAGACTTAAATATAGAGTATCAAGCAGTGAAAAGTTGCCTGATTTATAGGAACTGACGTTTTCAAAAACACTGAAATGCATTTATTGTTTTAGGTAATGTAAATTAATCCTGTGGCACAGTTGTGGACAGCAACTTTTGATCAGGGTAAAAACTCAGAGCATTCAATGATGAATTTTATCTTTCTGTAAAATTCTTTACTGTCTTATCAAATTTCAAAGAAAGGATATAACTCAAAACATTGATTCTATTCAGTCTTTATAAAAAGATGAACTTATTCAGATGTCCCAAGGTTTCATAAGTAGATGCTGATGACAAAGCACCTGTATTTAATTATTCATGTTCAGCTCCTGTCTAAAGTGCATGATCAACCTTTTTCCTGCTTATGAAACCCATTTTGTTTCTCTTTTTTCTACTTTTTTCTAAAGTTATTCTATCATGATCTGAAACAAGATTCAACTTTGTGATGAATCCTAGTGGAGAGAGCAATGGAACTACAACATTCACAGTTTTTGAACTTCCTTAAGTTGCTGTTTGTATGTACATAGTACTCCTTAATGCAATTTCAAATATTATTACCTCTGTGTTTCTTCTCAAGCATCACATCAACACAATTTAAGAGCGTATGATGATGTGTTGATAATCATCCCACTGCAAATAAAACATGTTCTCCTCTGCTCATACTGCAATATCCTATGATATGCTTTCTTAGGGAGAGTGTTCTAGATAACTCAGTTTAGTAATTCTTTGTAAGTCATGTTTGGGAGAATAAAAGAACATATGTTCTGCCAAAACTGTCAACCAGTATCACAGTGATGTTTCAACATAAACTTTTGTCCTTTCTGAATATTATCTTTATAGCTACTTGTTGTATGGATACCACTGTCACCATCACCTGCATAACAGCACTGCTATGAAAGTTGGTACATTCTGGTTAAAACTTTGAAACAAGGAGACAACAAACTTCTAAAGTCTTCCCTGTTTATGAATCCTTGGCTAGCTGCAACAGACTTTGAAAGTAAAATCAGAAAACTCGTAAAAAAAACCCCTACAAGTGCGGCATCTTTCTTCTCCCTGATAACAGAAATATGCCCAGAGAAAGCACGAAGTGCAGAACTTTGTAGAAATAACTAGCTTTGAATCCAAATTCAAGGCCTGAAGATGGACACGGGGAGTGCTACGTGAGCATTAGAAGGAGCAGGAGTTACTCTAATGTAAACTGGAGAAAGTAGGGTAAATGGGGCAGTCTGGATGTTTGGGTTAATTGTCTCAGTTGTTCACTTTCCATATTATTTCTGTACTTGGAGGTAGAAATGGATGGAGAGAACTCTGTTGATAGGGATTTCTGGTACTATCTTCGCCTCAAAGTTTACAGGAGACATTCTTCAGCTCATCATATCTAAAGAATCACTTCAAACTAAAAATGCATAGAAATTATGAGGGCAGGTTTCCAACCCTTGAAATCATAGCAAAAAACATGTGCATATGTATGTCTATTTATTTTTTTATTTATTTAAAGAAAATAAACCCCTCCTAATTTCAAAGTGTTTATATCAATGATGTCCCAAAGCAATTAACTCTGTTTTAAATTCTTAACATTGGAGGAGACATTACTAAATAGGACATAACTACCACTGGGTCAAGAGGAGTTGTTTGATAAAATTAACCCTCAGGGTACATAATTAATGAGAACTGAGCATCTTTCTCAGAAGTCAATGACTCAATGAATTTGTAAGCTATTCTTCTGACAAAAAACCACTGCCTTTCCAGAGCCTAAATATACTACTATATATCAACGCCATCTATAAGCCTAGATATTATCAGTTAACACTAAAATATTTGTAGGTTACTTTAAGTCTATTAGGACTTTCTGATTTTTTAGATAGTTAAGATTTTTTATTTTATATCAAAGCTACTGTTTTATAAATATCACACTGAGAGAACCCAGTCCCACAAAGCATTTAACATCTCCCACTGTAATTAAAGCAAATCAGAATTGAGGCTCATGAGACCTCCGAGGACTGGGCACACACACCAGCAAGAGAACTTTTTTCCCCACTTACCACCTAAATTCATTGCAAACAAGATTTCCTTCTCTTGAGAGGACAGTTTCTAATTTAAAACCTGATTATCATCTCATTAATTTTAGCTGGTAACTTAGCCTTACAAAAATTCTTATATAGTTCTTTATATTTTTTTGTAGAAGGAAGAGGAAAAAGGAAACTATATTAAATTGGGAATTAGGGTTCATCACTGTCATTTGTTATAGTGTTTTTAGTTTTCACATTTTCCCTTTTTTGCCCACTTTCCCCTCTTTTACAGTCTTCCTCTGTACCTATCTTTTCTGAGTGCATTTTCTAAAAGGGAAATATTTTCATCTCTGTAAATAATATAAACATACACATATATAAATATATACACATTCATACAAATAATGTCAATATATGAATTCCTGCAATTTCAGTCCACCCTTCCTGACTTCATCCTTCAAATTTGCACTTCTCATCATGTTAGGCAGTGAATTTTCTTCCTTATTATAGTCTCATTTTCTGCTACCACTACTAGGAAAATAATCTGAATTCAGTTGTATGTATGTATGTATTTTTTGCCCAATACTGTTACCCAATAGTCATAGTTTTTTATGAAGGCTTTAGAAAAAATCTCTGCAAGTGTGGCACTATTTAAAGTCCCAAATTAGAAGGGAAAAGACAGCAGTATAAAAGGCATATTTGGCTAGGGTCATAACTACCATTATAGATTTAAGAAATTAGAAAAGCCATCTCCTCTCTACAAGATTAATTGAGCAGGTGTCCCTTCAGTAGAGTAGATGTTTTCCAAAGAAGAACATCAGCTTAGTTGAAGTGCAAAAACGCTGCTGTAGGGCAACTCAGTAGCTGATAAAAGTCATGCTTTGCTCCTGGACCTTCCCATGGGCTGCTGGCATCTGTTCCCTTTCTTGCAGCACCCAACAAGAACCTAAACTTGAGCATTACCTTTGCTCTTCCTTGTACAGAGATAGACAATGTACGAATTCAACTCTGACAAAGGGTAAAACCATGCTACCTTCAGCTTTGCAGTCAGGGTCATCTTCCCCTGGAATGGAGGGAATGGGTATGCTGTAAGAGAACTCTGGAAGTGTGTAGCTTCCAAAGCACAGCTGAGGGAGGTCACACTGCTCAGCTCGGAGGCATATCTTGTCCTGTTCCAGATATCTTCAGAGATGGAGAATCCACCACTTCTCTGGGCAACCCATGACAGGGTTTGGCCAATCTCATAATGAAAAAGCCTTTCCTGCTCTATGTCTAAGCCTTGTTTGCTGCCTCTTCTCCTGTCACCATGCAGCACTGGAGTCTGTTTTCACTATCTCCCTCCTTGTGTTGGGTAGTTCCAGGCGATGTAGTAAGATTTTTTCTTCAGACTGAGCAAACCCAGATCTCACAACCGCTCCTATGTGCCCCAGCCTGATTGCTGTTGGATGTCTTGGAACAAGCCAACATGATAGAGGTGTCTTTGCCCCCACCATTTGTGTGTCTCACATACTCTGGCCCAACTCAAGACTCTGAAGTTAAAATTCTCTGACTGACAATTTACCTCAGGAGAGAGGACAAAATACAGAGAGACTCAGGAAACTTAAAATTCCTTTTCCAGTAGATTCTATGCTATAAACTATGTTGCTATTGCTGCACAGAATTTCTTCCTTGTGCATGTCAGGGTCTCTGTTAGTGCATAATAAGTTTTGTAATGTTATTACCCATAACAAAAATTTTTTTCACATTTTTATCTAATTAATTACAAAGAAAACAAAAAGTATCAACTGAAATCAAAGGAGAAAGATTATTTAACTTGTAATATCTGATTAGCAAAGCTTCAGGCTGTAATGTTCAGTTACAGATTTGTAACTGATTTTGATTTCTGTCTTCTTGACTGCTATTGAGTATCTTTTATTAGTGATAGGAAAACAGATTTTTTACTTGCACCTTTATGTAATAAGAGATAAAATTACTCGGTATAATAAAAAGGTGCTATTTTACTATTTTAATAGAGAATTACATTTATAGATGGTCTGGAGCATGAATCAATTTAACAGATTGTGAATGGCATGATGGTGGCTTGAACATTTAATGGAGCAATTAGCATGTAAGAGGGAGCTTATATCAGTGGCATATAGAAAATATCAGTGGCACAGAGGATTCCTTATCACGGTGTAGTGAATTAGATAATTTCCTTTCATATCCCTTGTACCTAGCCTCCAGTGTTAAATATTTCTTTTCACGCAGTGCTGCTGAAGCAAAGACCTTCTGGAGACCAGACTAGGCCACAACCTCTCCTTTATGTGAGTTAACCAAAATTATTACTATTGAGTCCATCTGCTGTCTTTTTTAGCAGCTATTTGTTGCAGAGGGAACCCTACTGGAATGGAAGAGACAGGTCAATGGACAAAATGAAACGGCTCTTTACTGATCTGTCATCTGTGCCTGCTGAGTCCTGCTATTTCAGCTCACTAGCCATGTTGGGATGACTTCCACAGCTGATGCAGGGGAAAGGAAAAAAGCTGAGTGAGAGAAAAGGGAGATAAGGGCACAGCAGTCAACATTGGCATATCACACAATGGAAGCCAATTCACTTTGTTTAAAAGAATGATGTAGAAAGCAGCATGGATTGTATTATGGATGAAAGTAGTTGTTTGGGGGGCAAAAGGAGATCCCTGCCTAGCCTTTAAAATCTTAACTCCTTTTAAGTGATGGATAAGTTGTTTTTCTCTAAGTTGGTAGGCCTTTCAGAGCACTTAGCAATCTTTTTGTAATTATTTACATTAACATATCACACCGGGTGATAAGCATTCATGACAGGGCTCCGAAGAGGCTCCAGTCACTTCCAATTTACCTTACAGAGAGGATTGTAAATAATCTCTTCTGATATCAGTTCTTTACATGTTAAAAATATGCCCTGAAATAAATACATGGCCTTAAAACAATATTGCAAGACTAAATATCCTGTGTGTTCGTACAGGTTTGCACAGTAATTTCGAAAAATTAGTCTGACGTATTTTTTATGGCCTGGATGGAAATGTTAGCGCTGATCCTGATGATGCAGAGAGGTCAAGTGCTGATTAACCTGTTCTTTTGTTGTTAATTTCTATCTGGATTAAACTAGGCCCCTGAATATGCTCATTTAAATTGCAGGTGGCATGTTGCTGTGTTGAAGAGCATCTAGAGCAGAGTGGACATGAGTGACTTCTACCATGCAAGACATCTGTACAGAGCTGCAAGTTGACACTACAATCACATGACCTTAAAAAGTCTGACCCCAAATCACAGCTTAGACTACATTGCTGTAATGGTTACAGTCTGAAATTGCCTGCAAATGTTGATTGCCCAAGCCATACTGCTTGCAAGACTGAGAGATTCAAATGGAGGTATAATTCTTATTTTTCTGGGTTACTCCCAACTGTTAAAAGGTGCAGGGTTTGGTTTTTTCCATTTTTTTCTATATATTGCTTGTTCATCATATTCATATGCTGTATCAGCCTCTTCATGATCATGGTAGTGAAGTGCTTCATAATCTCTAATACATTTAACCTCAGACCATACGTGCAAATCAGAACATTATCTCCACTCTCAAGGAAACTCCTAAGTGGAGGTTACATTTATAAATTACTATGGGGAGTTATACCAGTACAAAATTTTAACAGAGCTGTCTTGAGACTCAGGTTAGTTGATCATCGTTTGCTTCTTTTTCTCAAAAATGTTAGGCAATGGATAGGAAAAAAAATTTAAAAACCCTCGAGAAAATTGCAGTGGGGTGGTGGCAACAGATTTAACAGATACTAGTATTTTTTTCTGTTGGTGGCATATGGAATTGCATACACTGTGATTTGCAAGGAAATAATTTGGAAGTGAAATTTTAAAAATGCTTTAATTTAGTATTTCAGTGACACTAGCATCTTGTAGATTGCTGGATCAAAATTTATATTCTGGGCATGTTAATTTGGGGGTTGCTATCTAAAGACTTACAATTAGGATGTATTTTTTTATTGCAGAAAACCTGACAGACTTCCATTTAACTATGCATTATTACTGACCTCTTACTCAGAACAACTTTCACAGTATACTACTGGGTTTTTTTAAACAGTGGCTTTCTAGCTGCACTGAAAATTTTCCAGAGTGTATTCTGTCTGGCCTGTGACCAATGGGTTTGTAAAGGTGTATTGCTGAAATAAATACATGCAAATACAGGCTCTTAAAGGCATGATGACCTTTTACATAGGATTTCAGTGAATTAAAATTTTAAATCCCAAATCCATACAGCTATGTCTTCAGTATTGTATGTACTTATAAATATTTCAAAACTAATATCAGAACAAAATCAGGTTGACCTGGAAATATGTTATACATATATGAATGGGATTATAAATGTTATAAAAAAAAAATGGATCAACCCCTATGCCTAAGTGTGTGGTAAATTATTCTTATCTTAGTTCTTCCACAACAATAAATACACAGATCTAGTGCTGAAGACCTTGCTTGGGCACAGGATTATGACAAAATCTCCCACTACAAGAGCCCAGCCATTATGGTTACAGTGTTGAGACCCATGAAAAAGACCACACCAGTCTCTGAAATAGATAGACTTTAAATTTAGCATTTCTGCATCATTGAGATGCAATGTTTTCATTTTTCCTGAGTCCTTTTGAAAGTGTGTCTTGGGGTGACATTATGATGTGTATCCCATATCGCTGCCTATTCCCCGAAATTAAGTTTTGTGCCTTTCTATGCCTCTAAACTGAGCCTGAGAGGGGGAAGAGGAAAAAAACTGAGCAAAACTTTCTCCAAGCAGTTTGCAGCTCGTTCAAGGTCATATAAAGATAGCAGGTTTTTTTTTCCCCCCCAGCTGCAGCAGGGGAGCCAGGAAGCACCCGGCTTGCGGCTTTTCCAGTCAGCTTTTGGCCAGATTTTTTTTTCAGTTTCTAGTTCTCCGGAGAGAGACTGAGAGTTGGACTTTACTTTTTCCTTCTCTGGAATTTCAGATTTTCTCCCTTTCCTACTGGACTGCTTTCAACCTCAGAGCACATCGGGAGGACTTTCCACCAGGCACAGAGGGCCCGGCCCTGGCCCAAGCCCCAGCTCCGAGGAGACCAAAGGGAGGACTCTAACGCTTTCCCAGGTTTTTTCTCCACAGTGAGAGATTTTATTATTTAGCATTATTTTCCTTTCCCGTGTGTTTCTTAAATAAATAGTTTTATCTTCTTCACTTTCCTTCGAGGAAAATTTATTTTTTCCCGAACCTGGTGGGGGGAGGGGTGGTTGTACCTTCTCTCAGAGGATATATTTCTAAATTTGGCCAAACCAGAACAAAGTGAATGTCAGGACTGAATGCAAGTCTGTTTTCGGAAATGGCTGTAGTTGGTTAAGTAACACTGAAATCTAACACAGCTCTGGTACAATTCTAAGCATTTTCTTAATTCAGGAAAAAATAAAATGGGATTGCTATCATATAAAATATATATCTATTATGCAACTACTTCTCTTATGAAATAATTTTGCATGTTTTGCCTTAAGGATGAGAGATGATAAAGGAAGTTGAAAAATTAATAAACATACAATTTAATGATGCTCAGTTTAACCATGAGAGCAGTGCAAAAGAAGTCAAGGATCTAAAGCCAAAATTCTGGAGAGATGAGATTGTCTGCCTTGGCCAATCCATTTTTAGGTAGCCATAATATTAAAGTAAACCAAATGCTTATCTGAGTTTCCTGCTACACTTATATAATCTGACTCTGTATATATCAGCTGGAGAGCAAAGCAATCAAACTGTTTTGAAATACTTAAGGCAGAGTAAGGAGATGAGTAATGGCCAGTGGGGATTTGTTATGAACGAAATATGTCAACCCAGTCAGATGTCCTCCTGTGACAGGCTTCCAGCCCTTATGGATAAAGAGAGAAGTAGGCAAGCTGTGTCTTGAATATAATAAAGCTTTTTGATATTTTTTCAGATGACATTCTTGTGAATAACTAAGTGAAAGGATTAGAAGGTGTATACAAACTGTTTGGAGAACTGTACCCTGTAGGATCTATTGTGTGAGATCCTAAAGAGATCTGCTCTGCCTTTTGGGACTAAACAAATAATCAGTGTAATAGAGACACACCTTATTTATTATGATACCAGTAAATTTGCACTGAATTCAATGTTGTTCCAACAAATTAGAAGGCTGTTCTGTGTAAAATCATGGTGCTATTCAGTCGGGTTATGTGCAAGGATCCTAGTCAGAAGCAGTTAAACAAATATGCAAACAGGAACAACTGACCAGTTGTTCATGCAGACTGGAGGCAAAATGCTGGAGAGCAGCACTGTGGAAAGGGATGTGGGGGTCCTGGTCGATGGCAAGTTGAATATGAGCCAGCAGTGCCCTGGTAGCCAGGAGGGTCAACCGTGTCCTGGGGGGCATCGGGCACAGCATCACCAGCCAGGCAAGGGAGGAGATTGTCCCCTCTGCTCTGCACTGGGGTGACCTCACCTGGGGCCAGTTTTAGATGCCACAATGTAAGAAAGATATTAAACTATTAGAGAGTGTCCAAAAGAGGGCTATGAAGGTCATAAAGGGGAAGACATGTGAGGAGTGGCTGAGGTCCCTTGATCTGCTCAGCCTGGAGAAGAGGAGACTGAGGGGAGACCTCACTGCAGTTACGGATTCCTCGTGAAGGGAGGAGGAGGGGCAGACACTGATCTCTTCTCTGTAGTGACCAGTGACAGGACCTGAGGGAATGGCCTGAAGTTGTGTCAGGGGAGGTTTAGGTTAGATATCAGGAAAAGTTTTTTCACCCAGGGGGTAGTTGAGCACTGGAACAGGGTCCCCAGGGAAGTGGTTACAGCACCAAGTCTGACAGAGCTCAAGAAATATTTGGAAAAGTCTCTCAGGCACATGGAGTGACTCTTGGGGCTGTCTTGTGCAGGGCCAGGAGCTGGATTTCAATGATTCTTGTGGGTCCCTTCCAACACAGAATATTCTAAGATTCTATGAGCAGGATTCATGCAGAAAATTAGTTCTAGGTCTAGTGGAGGACAAGATAGGTCTGAACTAGATACATTATGCAAAAAAGCATACTAAGTGGACAATTTTTGTAATACCCTTCTAGGCTGTATGGCCTACTAGTTTAGCCTACAAAATATATGATGCAGAACAATGCTTTTACTGGTTAAAGCAAAAGAAAAAGAGCATTCTAGGAAAGATGTAGATTTCCTGAAGTCATGAGCAATGACAATAATCAAGATGTCTTGAAAATGTGATCTATGATAGAAAATTGAATGAATTTCTTTTGTTCAGCATCAAGAAGGGAAGAGGATAGGAAATAGGGCAATAGATTTCAAGTATGTAAAAACAAACAAAAAAAATTACTGCGGAGAGAAAAGAATAATCTCTTCTTCATGATCATGATGAATAGAAAGAAAACTCACGGGTGCATATTTCAGCAAGAAAGATTTAGGTTAGATATGAAGGCAAATATTATAGTGAGAGTTATAGTGAAGCACTGGGATGGATTGCCTGGCATTTCCAGAACTGGATATCTTTATTAACAGGTTAGCAAAACATCTATCAGGGTGACATAACACACAGTTAATCTGGCCTTGAACAGATGGGTGGACTGGGTGAAATATTGAAATTCTCAAACCTCTTATTGTATGCTCTGATTATTTGGTTTTGGATTATTGTCTGCCCTACGACTTATTTAAAATAAAATTGTCTTTAACTCATCCACACAGTTTAATGATGACTTTCATTTGACTACAAAACTCTTTGGCTGGGCTTTTTTTTTCTTTCTTGCAGCATTACCCTGGGCAATCTGTATGGTTAATTCCTGCTTGCTACACATTTTTGATTTTTTTACATTCTCCATAAAAGTTCACCCTGCATTTGAACTTCTGGAAACAACTGGAATTCAACTGTTAAGATCGAAAAAATTATTTTAATTATTTGATGACAGTGTGTCCCTCTCTTTATTTTAAAACTGTACATAATCTGCTTGAGTACTTCAGATTTTTCTTGTAATTGTGCATCTGTCAACATTATGTTTTTTTTTTTTTATTCACATTTTTTAAGATTACTTAAAATTCGTTCCACTCCTTTTGGCTCTTGATCTCCTTAAAAATTGTGAAATGTGCAAAATTTTTTAATGTTACTCCAGGTTTTATATAATTCCTTATTGACTATATTCAGAAACATGCTTTTATGTTGATAAACTGGAGAAATCACATAATAACCATTTTTCTCAGAGACTTTACAACTCTTTTGCATGCTACCTTAGTTTCTTTATTAGCCTTTACTTCTTTTTCTATCAGATTACTTCCTTTTAAACAACAAACTCAATATTTTCACTGTTTTCTCTATTATACATAATTTCATAGTCAACTAGGAACCTCCATACTATGAATTCCTGATTTCTGTTGCTCATAAAGTCAATGAGAATAACTCAGCTTCACCAAGAGTCAAGAAGAATGGAATAACCTTTGTTCTAGACTTATATGCATTCTGCTACTGATACATACTTTTGGTTTTTTTTCTATCTTTTTCTTATTGTCTTTTTCTATTTTTTTTTTTTTTTAATTTTTTGAGATTGGGAGAACTGAACGGAAACAGAATTGGACTGATTTTTAAGTGAGTAATTAACAGAACTAGTGGGATTGGCCACTGATCCAATTTGCATTAAGACAGCTACATAACACATAATACATACTGTAATAGACACGACAACAGAAAAATTACAATTCTTTGCCTTTGGTATAACATCTATATAGAACTGTGTAAAAAAATTGCAGTTTTTTTCCTCCATCAAAATTTTTTCAAGTGAGTTCCTGTGTAAACAATAACAATTCCCTCAAATGTTCATCTATAATATATACAGGTGGCATCACTAGAAAATGTTCAGTTCCCATAGAAGTTAACAGAGTAAGGTTCCTCCTTTGCTATACTGATACCGGTGTTTTCTTCACATATGCAAACGATGGATTCAGAGTAGCAGTTGAAAATGGCAGGAGATTTTAGATTCTCCTATACTCTTGATCAATTTTGATAGGACTATGACATGCTGTATGAAATATAAAAGATTCAATGCAGGGAAACTACAGTCTGTAATGGTGCACAAGAATGCTGTTTGAAACTGACAGATATGAAAAAAGTCTTCCTGTGGGGAAAAATTGAGAGCATCTTAGCATTGTTCAGGCAGAAAAAAGAACCATTTATTTTCTTTTATTTATATCTTTTTCTCCAGAGTGTGTTCCCATTCCTACAAAAATAAAATCTAAACTTAACTATATGATTAAGTGGAGTAAGGTTCTATGCTCAGAAAACATCTGAAATAAATTGAAAAAATATTCCCATGTTTTGTAGGGACCAAAACAATATATGACTGTTTAATTGTTTCCCTAAGTAAAAAAACTGTGATGAATCAATGCTTATCAAATGTGTTACGTGTGTCATCTGATTTCCTTTTAGCAAGGTATGGTCTCTGCTTTACATTCCATCTCAAATTTTGTCTCAGACTGTCAATTCTCAAAGTTCAAAAGGAAAACAGACTTTTTATTCTGCAATTTGCTTAAACTATAAAAATGATAAATTTAGTTCTATCAGTTAGATATACGTCTTCTAACCATAATTTTATTTTGTTGTTTTTGATGAGACAGACTCTATGACATGGTATTATTACATTCATGTGAAGATGATGAAGACACTTGTATAATGTAAAACAGTAAATAACCTATACAATGTTATTTGCTGTATCACTTCAGTGCAAATTTAATTCAAGTGGAAACAAAATCAGTTCTGCTATATAGTCTCATTTTAAAATTATCAGACAACTCAATTATTGCAGATTGTCAAATATAAAATCAAATTATTGCACAGTTCTTCAAACTAAGGGTGAAAAGTTCTAATGAGTAGCATATTCAGAATCAACTTCATGTTCATATATTTAGTTCTAATGTTAACTCCCCCTTGTATAAATACTACTGACAAACAGGAAGTTGTTGAAAGAAACCTGAAGTATGTCTGAGCCTAGGTCCAATCAGTTTATATTCATATACAATACTGTACTTTTTTAATGTTATCTTCCTCCACCAGTTTTTTTAATTAGGCAATTATCATTGTCCAAGTACTCTGCCTCTGAGTGAGTTATGGTCAATTTTTTATTAAATTTGCATACAAATGTCACATCACATGGTTCTTTTGCACAACTCAGTGGAAGAATTTGTTTCCAGATTAGCAACTAAATTTGTGTTCAATGGCATATTTCATCTGCTAGGTGTGCAGGTGAGAAAAGGTTGTAAGTTTAATTGAGATTAAAAAATGATAATTATGTAAATGTGTTTATGTAATGTAAAATAAAAATAGAAAAACAGGATATAAGGGTGAAGGAAGAGAAGTAAGTTTGAATTAAGCTAGGAGCTGCCATTATTGGACTAAAGTGTCCTTTGACCAATATTTCAGAATCTCCCTATACAGCATCTGCATTAATGCGTTTTGGCTGTAGCCTGTTGTGTCAGCTGGAATAGGTTTGATGGAAAAAAGGATTTTCCATCAGGCAGATGTGGTAGCAGATAAGGAAGGATACACTGCAAATAGAAGCCACTGGAGTTTTCAGCACTTTGAGACAGAAACATTTCTTTAACTGAAGATGGCTTCCTTCTGCCTCTGAAAGTCACATTCTCTCCCCACCTCCCTCCCCTTTCCTCCACTGTTAAATCACTGGGACCAGAGAATATTGTTCCATGAGTTATCTTAGGTCAATGGAATGGAAACAGAAATATTAGTAAGGAACTATTGAAGATGTGAATACAAAAATAACAATTTCAAGTTTGGTTTTACTGTTCAAATCTGTCAAGAAGACTGTATTAACATGAGTGGAATCCCTCCAACTGCTGTAAGAGCCTACCCATAATTAGGGTGAACATTTCTAAACACGATAAATTCTGTTTCTCATTAATCTTAACCCTGAAATCACAAAGAGATAGAAATCACCAGTGACAGGTCTTTCGGGTGGTTGAACCTTCTTTCACATTGCTAATGACAGAGAATTTCTAATTCACGTACCCAAATCTTTCCTGCAAAGACATCATACACAATGCCTACACAACTGCATCAGTTGCAATTATTATTGTTTTGCCTATTGGGGTTTTTTTCTATATTACTGTCTGCTTTTCATAATGGTTATTTGACTGCAAGAGAGATTTAACACTTACCTTTTGCTTGATATTTTTTTCTACCATGTAATTTACCCATTTAAAATATATTAGCTAATTATATGTGTGTGATGGTATTTAAGATGTAAAGATCTCTTTATTTGGTTGATAGTAATTAATTAGTTTTCACTTGAGTGTTTTTCTAGCTGTGATGTTATGAGATATTCAAAATAATAATTGATAGATTTGGTTAAGTATATTTCACTAATTAGGGTGCTCTGGGGATTTGTAATTGATTTAATTGAAGTTGAATGAGTTAGTAGATATATGGGTAGCATATAAAAAAGAGACAGGAGACTGTGGGAGACAGATATTTGGAAACAGAATAACTGGCTGAGAAATTATGTTTTAGGTGCTGACTCTTCATAAGGACCACAAACATAAGATTTTTTCCTAATTTTTGCATTATATGTTAAATTACAAAATGTTATTCTGGAGGACTGTATTTTAATACGTAAACATTTATTTGTATATGGACACTTGGCTATATTGTGTATATATATACATGTATATGTGTATATATATATATATATATATACTTGGATATATTGTATATATATACATGTATGTGTATATATAAACACATACATATACATATTCTACATACATATATATTTATAAGCATATAACTTTTGAATATCTGGTCTCTTCCTTGTTTTTACTTTGTGTAAGAATATACTTACATGTAAGAATATACTTATATGTACAGACCTATTCAAACACACATATGCCATATTTGCACTTTATATATACCCAGAAGGTAATGAAGGCAAGGGAGATAACTTCTTTTCAGAGAATCAGTAAGAAATTAAGTGATAGCAAAAATTTGACACAGACGATCAAACATTAAGTATATAAAAATAATCTGAGGGTGTCTTGGGGTGACCTTATGATGTGTATCCCATATCGCTGCCTATGCCCAGAAATTAATTATTGGCCTTTCTATGCCTCTGAACTGAGCCTGAGAGGGGGAAGAAAAAAGCTGAGCAAAACTTTCTCAAAGCAGTTTGAAACTTGTTCAAGGTCACATAAAGATAGCAGGTTTTTTTTTCCCAGCTGGGGCAGGGGGAGCGAGGAAGCACCCAGCTTCTGGCTTTTCCAGTCAGCTTTTGGCCAGTTTTTCAGTTTCTTGTTCTCCGGAGAGAGACTGAGAGTTGAACTTTTCCTTCTCTGGAATTTCCGGATTTTCTCTCTTTTCTACTGGACTGCTTGATTGCTGTAACATCAGAGCACATCAGGAGGACTTTCCACCAGGGACAGAGGGCCTGGCCCTGGGCCAAGCCCCAGCTCCAAGGAGACCAAAGGGAGGCCTCTAACGCTTTCCCAGGTTTTTCCTCTACAGCGAAAGATTTTACCATTTAACCTTATTTTCCTTTCCCGTGTGTTTCTTAAATAAATAGTTTTATCTTCTTCACTTTCCTTCGAGGAAAATTTATTTTTTCCCAAACCTGGTGGGGGGAAGGGTGGATGTGCCTTCTCTCAGAGGATATATATTTCTAAATTTGGCCAAACCGGAACAGAGGGGTATATGAGAACAGAGGACTGGAGCCAAAGCTGCACACCAAGTATTGCTCAGCCACATGGACCAGGGAAAACAATATATGAACGTAAGCCCATTCACCATTTGTGAGTCTATGTTGCTGTGTCTCCTCTCGTCAGAGCTGCTGTAGGTTTCTTTGTGTCCTTGTGGACAATGTCGCAAAGGTAATCATTGACATTTGTTGGCCACAGAAAGGGGAGCAGCAAGGGCACACTAATAGCATAGCACATGCCCACACCACTGGGGTTAGCTGGTGTGTGGACAGTGGGCAGTGATCTTCCCATCAGGATAACTCCACCTGGTCTCTCAGAGAGATTGTTAACACTGCTAAATCAAGGGAAAGAAAGCTGCAGGCAGGTCAGGAAAAGCTGAGGCTCTTGTCTCAGTCCTGAAACCCTGTAACCTCAGCACAAAGATTATGACCAGTTACCAACAACATTTTATTTCAGGGATACATAATTAAAACTCAAACCATATAGCAAGTATTATTGATATAATTAATTGTCTTATAATACATCTTGGTCTTGCAGCCGAGATATAGACACTATCATTTGTACCTTATAGAGTAAAATCCGGTTTCATGTTTCAGTGGCTTAACATCTACAAAAACTAAAGGAGCAACCCTTGCTTACAGTTTGAAAAATGTTTTTTTTTAAAAAGAAAGATTATTTAAATATATATATATATATATTAAGAATTAGTGAAATGAATAGAATTAGGTTAAATATAGCACACTGAAACTAAAGAAGTTGCAAGAATGTGTAACCAAATTCACATGCCGAAAGAGCTGAAATTCTCAGGGCAAGTTGAGAGGAATAATAACATGATGAAAATGCAGGGAAGGGAATAAAGAGTGTTTAAGGCTAAATTAATGTATAACCAAAGGTTATGCATGTCATGTAGTAATAAATACTGAAAGAATAAAAAAGGTCAGTAGGGATGTACATGAAAGTCTAAAAATAATTGAAACAGGAAAATAGACTATCAAAGTTATAAAGTATCCAGCAAGAACTTAGAAGAACTTAGAATGAACCCTGACTGAGAAAAGTAATATGGAAAATAATAAAAGAAAGAATCAAAGTGATGTAATGTTAGAAGCACCTTTAAAATATTATACCATTTCTACTTATTATGAGGTGTGGCCTTTGCAGCGATGAAATCAGTTCCTTCATTGCTGCAGCTAAGAAGGAAATAGATGTAGATTATTTCAAAAGACTAATCCTGAATGCAATAATGAATGAAAGATACTTTGAAGACAGTTTTATCTGTGTTCAAGTGTGAAAGTATAAAAGCATCAGGATACTACTTCAACTCCTATCTTTTCCCTGTTCTGTTCTCCCCTCCAACAATTTTTAATTAAGATTGAATTAAATTGTTCATTTTTTGAAATATTTTGTTTCAAGTTTGAGTACAAGGCAATGGAAAATTGCAAAAAGGAACTATGAATATAAATATAAAGAAGGGAATTATCTTCTTTCCCCCAACAGCCTCAGCTTGTCTGATTTCAGTTCAATGATGGTTAATACAAAATAAAATGTTGGAATGAACACTGGCTGTCAAATCTGTAGTCAAAACAAGAACGACTTTAAATTCAGATCAGGTTTTATGGAATCTTCACCAATTTCATGTATCACCAAGGTTACTTTGGCAGCTTCACCAGGCAACCTCTTCCAGTGTTTTCTCACCCTTGTGGTGAACAGTTTTTCTTCTAGTTCCCTGGAATTTACCCTACTGCAATGTCCACAGCCTTCTGTTCCTTCATAATGTTCAAGAAGAATCTGTCTCTGTCCTTTCCTTAAACACCTGTTACATAGTTAAAGACAGCATTAGATAATTCCTTAGCCTTCTCTTCAAGTTGAACAAAGTCAACTTCCTTGGCCTCTTCTCATACATGCTCTTTAATCATCTTGGTATTCTTGACTTCCTTGTATAGAGAAATGCAACACTCGACATATTTCTTCTCAAGTTGTGTCAGCAGAGCCAAGTAGACAGGATTAATCTTTGATGAACTGGCTTCACTTTGTTGATTTGGCCCAGTATCACAGAATCACAGAATTGGTAAGGTTGAAGGAAAACACAGTGGGGCATTTGGTCCAACCTCCCTGCTCAAGTAGGGTCATCCTACAGCACATTCCACATGATTCCACAATATCTCTGGGCAATCTGTCCCAGTGCTGTCACACTCACAGCAAAGATGTTCTTCCTCATATTCAAGTGGAACTTCCTGTGCATCAGCTCCTATTCATTGTGCCATGACTTATTGGCACCGTCGAACAGAGCCTGGCTCCATCCTCTGGCATCTCCCTTCAGATGCTGATAAGACGTTGTCAAGGTCCCTTCTCAGTCGTTTCTTCTTGAGGCTGAACAGGCCCAGCTCCTTCAGTCTTTCCTCATAAGAGAGATGCTCCAGTCCCTTTATCATCCTTTTATTCCTCCACTGGACCGTCTCCAGGAGATCCATATCTCTCTTATCCGAAGGAGCCCAAACTGCACACAGGAGTCCAGATGTGGCCTCACCAGGGCTGAGTAGAGGGCCAGGATCACCTCTCTCAACCTGCTGGCAGTGCCCTAATGCACCTCAGGATACTACAAGGCAGCATTACTGACTCCCATTCAAACTACAGTCCCCTGTTCCTCCCTTTTGCTTTGATCTCCAATCCCTCTCCAAAAAAGTTTAAGGTCCTACTGGCTACATTAGGAAGGCTGTTGGCAGATATGCTCTTCTTCTGCTTTGTTATCTGATTCCTGTTCTTTTCCAGCAGTCCTTGTTCCTTGAGGAACTGGGAAAGTCTAGTGAGTGGAACAGGGGGAAGACAGGGCCAGGCCTTCAAGGTGACAGAAGGAAACATTTCTTAGAGTGGAGACCAGAGGTTGCTGAATGTCATTGAAAGTACTAGAACACCTTCCTTGACAGAGACATGGAAGAAAAAAATTGACTTTTGTTTAAATCATCTTATCCACTACTTTTTTTTTTCAGTGAAAAGCAAATTATTTTAATTTACATTTTGTTAAAAGATGCCTTTTTGAGGTTAAAACCTCTTGTGGTCTTCTATGGAGTGTGCACCAGAATGAAAATGCTCAGGGAGATTCACTTAGATTACAAATGATCCTGTAGTGGCATTATGATACCATCATGAGAAAGCTACTTTAAGTTTATTTGAGTGCTATTGCAAAAATGTTCTTCTCAGGGCCTCAACACACGAGTATCCAAAGCAGGACTAACATAAGCATTTCTCTACTTAAACACTGTAGGAAAGCCTGCTTAAAAAAAAGATGCTTACAGTCCAGGCTAAGTTGCTTTTCTCCTATACATGTGTTTCTTAGATATTTTGAATTATCAAACCATGGAAGCTCAAGAAAAACTTGGGATACAAAAAAGCTTTCAAAATTAATCTTATTCTTTCTTGCAACAGAAATATATGCTGATTTGGGAAAGCACATTTTCATTTCTTCTTGGTCTTGAATTCTCCAGAAAGACTGAAAATAAGTAAAGTTTATTCTTTTCAAAGCTTTTTGGCCTTCTTTGCAAACATATAGTCAGTCTCCAATCCCCAGTGCGGCACAAAGATCTGCAGTGTCTTTTTATAAGCAGAGGAAAGCGTGCTTCCAGAGTGAGCACCCTTGGCATCCCAGTTCCTCTCTCATACATTCACATGGCTTCTCCAGAGACCTTTTCCCTTTTCACCCCCTTTTTCCAGTTTCAAAAACTAAAAGCTAATCAGATCTAGTTCCATGCTAAAGTGAATGTATAAAATCTTTGTCATTTTGCTGTAGGTTTCACTGTTTTCCTCCATCACAAACCTCTTTACTGAAAATTCTAGCAATGGTTTAGGTTGTCATTTTTTCCCTACACAAGAGTCTTCACTGCATCTCATACTGGGTATGATAGCAGCATTTTTGTATTTTCCACTTGTATAAAAATTGCCTCTTTGAAAATTTTAGAGAGATATATTTTTGAAAAATATGACTGACAGTTCACTTATTGCAACATCATGAAACTCTTTAATTTTTCTCTGAAATCAATTTAGACCTGTATAAACAGAGAAAAATTTCAAGTTGAGAACCTCTACTCTTCATCATGTTTTCTGCTGCTTCAATGTAGCTGAATGTTAAGAGTGTGAATGCTGAAATTAATGCAAATCTGCTCTTCTGGAAAACCATCTTCCTGTTTTTTGTTCTCTGCCAGTGTAACCCTATGTTCTGAAGCCACTTCTATTCCAGTTTGTAATTTTTTTGCCTTTAGATTTCTCCACTTCTCTGGAGGGTTTGTTCTTTGCCTTCTAGGCAACCAGTCTTAAAGAATCAATGTGACATAGTTATTTGTTGTTTCTATCTATCTCATCTTGCTTGCCCTTGCTCCTGCAGTTCTGGCTTTTAAATGAACCTGCAGCTTCTCTCCAGGCTCTTACATGCTCCTACAAGGCATGTGGAGAAGAAAGCTTATAAGCTGCAGGCTGTAGCTGTCTGAGAATTATATGCTAACAAAAATTTTAAGATAGTGTTCTATTTTATTTGTAAATGATTACTCAAGTTCTAGTCTCATGACAGTGTACATCCAACCCTATTATTGGCCTAAACAGAGATCAGAATATTTTCCTTTATTTCTTCTTAGTATGGATATTCTACAGTCATATAGGTTTTTAGGCTAGATTTAAGTATGCAACTGACAAAGAAAATTTTCGGTATTAAAAAAGCCTAATAGGAGAAATTCTTTACTTGCAAAAGGAAAAACTGCTATATCTGATCCATACAATGAAAATATTTTGTATGCCCAACACTGATCTAAATGTTGTTGCAAAGGAGATGTCTAAAGATGCCACAGAAGTGGTTAAGTGCACCCTAAGTTAAAAGATGGACAGAGTGAGTAATCTGTTGTTACTGTTGGTGGAAAAGCACTGGTACAGAAACTTTATTAACACAAGAAACAGTTAAACAGTTCTCTCAGTGTGTTGACTAAAATTTTATCATTTCAGCCCTACATGTGCTCACTCTGAGTCAAAGATTAACACTGAGGTGAAGAAACACTCATCAAGAGGAGTGGGATTCCATAGGACAGAGTGCCACCAGGTAAGTGCCTAGGTCTCACACTGTTAGGTTATTTCTTTCATTTCCAGATTCCATTTATAGGAGAGCATTCTATTAATAAGTGTAACATCATCTTACAAATTCTCTTCTCCTTAAAATTTGGGCACATTCTCCTGTGTTTTTGTTGATGCACAAGCATATTCACATTAACTTGGGTGAAGGACATATTAATGCTGCAGTGAGCAAGTAGTCCGTCTCCCCAGTCACGGAATAACAGCAACAAATAAATGATATTTTCCATGTGCCTGAGATATGAATTCCAATGAAAAAAGCCCCTCCAGGCTCTCCTGGAGATGCTAGAGAATACAAAATAAGCCTGAAAGCTACCAATATTTAAATTAGCAGAATCCAGAGGTGTCTTTTTATTGTTTTGTTTATTAATATGAGATAGGATAATCAGGGAGAAAAATGTCATGCAAAAATAGAACAAAAATAGCACATTTGAGCTTGCTTTTTTTTTTCCTCGAAGTGTTTTCTTCATTGAGTTTAATTAAACTCTTCATAGCCTGATGAGCAAACTTCCAATTAAGTTCTTGTAATGAAAGCATAAACATATAAAATAACTGCCTTCATGGGTAAGCACATTTGAAAAGTAGGTATTCTAGTAAATTTTAGTGCTGTGATAGAACTATGTATGGTTTTTATCAAATTTGTGGGTTTAAAACTGGTATGTTCACATAATTAAACCACTATTCTAGTGGAAATGGAAATGGAAGGTAATAAAATTATATTTTTTATGTTTATAATACTCTAATTCTCACAGTATCATTATGTAACAGGTTGGTGATACCAGGAACCTTTTCCAGATGCAGTAATTTTGATGAGTTGAAGGGTAAGTTAACTCTCACTGAAAATTTTGTGCAAGGAGTGTCAGAGGGGTCAGATAGGAAATTAAAGGCTTGAAGGAATGCAGAAAAAAAAAAAGTGATCTGTTGTTTTCAGCCAGGTCAGGAAGCTATAGATTCAGTAGCATCCACCTACTAGAAACCATGAGACATTCAATAGGGATGCTGCTTAGCCTCAGAATGCTGTGGCCACCCATTGCACTTATTAGATGCCTTTGTCCACAGTATTCTGCTTCTGTGAGAAAAAACAAAAACAGATTTAAAAGAAAGGAGGGAAACATTCTGTGATATAGTCAAAATTAGTATCTGATATTGATGCCAGGAGTCATGACACTCTGGAGAAGAAGAAACTTTGAGAAAAATCTTTCAGATGGCAGATAAGCAGAGCACCTCAATTGGCTTCATGAAGTGATAAGAAAAAGAATTTCAAACTTTGATGTTCATGGAGCATATGTTGATATTCTAATAAAACGCAAGATGACTCCAGATAGTATAGGTGAGTTAATGCACATACATCTACAAAATCGTCTTGAAAAAACTTAACTTCCTTGGAAAATTGGAACCATTTCAGCTGTTTCTATAGGTAGAGGAGATTTTATCTGCATTAGTATTTTCATTCACAGTCATACTGTTCTGGTCAGTTCCTACAAATAATAATGTGGGAAAGACAGATGACCTTCTGAACCTCACATTCACATAGAGTTCATGTTGCCTGACCACAGGCAAGGTCGTTGTTACCTTTTTGCTTTTCTCTTGGTTGTGTTTTTTGCATTGTATGTTTTTATGAGATATTGAAATGCTATATAATTGTAGGACCTTAAGTAATACCATAACAACCTGAACAATGACCTACTTTTCCCATGTCCCTTCATTTTCACCTCTAACACAGAGCTCATTCTTTTCAGATTGTGCTCTGTGAGGAAATTGCTGGATATTATGCTACATGCAGATACTACAAAATATTAGATGTTAAAGGTTATCTAGTTTCAAATAATATTCAATGATAGAAATTGACTATGAATTTATGTTAGGCTTAAACAAATACCTGAATATTTGCATTTTTTAAATTGTTTTTATCCTGACTCATCTCATAACCCACAGAGTGCTCTGATTAAATGGAAATATAAATGTCAGATTTATATGGGACTTTACAATTGAAAACTGCTAATTATTTGTTATGATACTGTTGATACACCTTGACTATAGAAGTACAACTTACTGGAAGTCTTCTAACTAAAAAGCTAACTAAAATATCTAATATTTTTGTTAGAAATGAGACTCATGGTATCAAGAGCAAGGCAGTAAATAAATGCCTGTTCTGATTTGTACAGTCCTGGCTTTTCTACTGCTCTCAGTATGTAGCTGTGTGTCCTAGCATGCCAAACTATTCACAAGTTTAAAAATAAACAAGAAGTCTACTTATTGTGATGATTTTTATGGATTTCTGCAACCTTGCTTATTCCTTGCATCTATAAATACTTGCTGATATTTGCTGTATTTCTGCTCCTATATAATGTATGTGCAGAGCAAATCTCATAACTAAGGTCTGATGCAAACTGTACTGAAGACACTAGACTTACCCATTACTCAACTGGCTTTTCAATAAGGTCACAGATATAAGAAAAAAAAAACTTAGAGAATAGAAGTTGCATTATTGGCTTGGAAAAGTCACTGAATGTGCACTTCCTTTATGCGAATTTCTAGTCAGTTAACTGCTAATGGAAGTTGATGTGGTTGTTCATCCATTTAAAATAAACTTTCTGTCTGAAACACCAATAATTCTACACTATGCCAGAAGGAATGATTCCCATCAAAACAAAAGTTCTTCATTTCCCACTTAGCTATCTTACCATTATTATTGGTCCAACAAACAGTGGATGATGCATCAGAAGTTAATTTCCTCTCAAACTGTCTTACAAGCTAAATTTCAAAAAGAAAAGATCATCAAATGACCTAGACTTCTTGTCCTTGGGCCTTTGTAGCTGAATCAAGTCCGGGCCTTGGGAGTGGTTTACATGTTTGAAGTGAGCATCCCAGACATCTCCACCTGCTTTACTTTTGGTTGCAAATGTCTTGGGACACATGAAATGGATTCTTTTAGGACTAAACTAAACTTGAAATTCACTTCAGTCACAACCTTAATGCTGTTCTGAAGCAAATCATCCTTCAGTTAAGGAGGGTGAGCCTAGAATTAGTTCAATGTACAAAACCCCTGATAATGTGCCAAGACCACCCCTTATTTTGCTCTGCACATCCATACTTGTGTGTTAACTCTGTTGGTCATGTAGGTGTAGCCTCATGTAGGATGATAAATTGTTCCTAGCTGAGTTTTTGCTAAGAAACTGGTTACCAGTAAGTGTCTCCTTGCTTTATTTTTATGCCATATATGTGAGTCCTGATGTTCTGGGAAATCCCATGTTAAATAGTTTTGATTGGGTCATACATTTGTTTCCTCTGAAATTAAAAAACAACAACAACAACAACAAAAAAATGTAAAAAAGCAAACCAAGGAAACAAACAACAAAAAAGAACCCATCAGGATACTTTGGACCAACAAGAGTTCTTCAGCTCTCCCATTTCCAAACTTTCCAAACAGAAACAAAAGGTTATTCATAAGTGTGCCAGTTTGGACAAATTTGGTGGAAAATATCCTCTGGTAGGTGGCTTACAACCACTCCTCCCCCACCAGGTTCAGGAAAAAAATTTTCCTCAGAGGAAAGTGAAAGAGATAAAAAAATTATTTATTTAACAAACACACAGGAAAAGAATAATAATGCTGAATAATAAAACCTCTCGCTGTGGAGAGAATCCTGTGAAGATTTCAGAGTCCTTCTGTACCTGTGGTCTCTCTCTCTTCCCTCTTCAGAGCTGGAGTTTGTTGTGGGGGCCCCCCTTCCGGGCAGGTGTAAGGTCTCCCAGTGAGGTTCTGATATTCTGGTGTTCTAAACAGTTCCAGAAGAGAAGAAGAAGAAGCCAAAGTCCCAGGGGAACAAAGGAGTTTAACTCTCCATCTCTCTCCCGAGAAAAGGAGCCGAAAGCTGCCTGAAAAGCAAGAAGGGTGCTTCCTCTGCTCTTCTCCCCGTGGCAGCAGAATGCAGAGGACTGTGTACCTGTATCTTGTCCTTGAACAACCGTTTTGAAAAGTCGCTCAGTTTTTTTCTCTCCCTCTTCTTGGGTTCAGTTTAAAGGCACAGAAAGGTGCAGGACTGATTTCTGGGCATAGAGCATCGACAGGGGATATGCATCATAAAGTCACCCCAAGACAATAAGAAAGTTGATTTAAAAGGCCTAATGCAGTCACAGTGTAACAGTAGAGGATGTTAATGAAATTTCTGATTTGTGCTTTACATTTTGGAGTGCTGGCCTATCTCAGAGTTCCCCAGTGTAAAAGTCATGGCAAACTGGATCAAGTCCAGCAAAGGACCAGCGGGATTTTGAAGCATCAGACATGCAAGGAGAGGCTGAAAGATCTGGGACTGTCCAGCCTGGAGAACCAAAGGACAGAAGGATCTTATCAATACAAACACACAACCCACAGGAGATGCCATTTGAACATAAGAAAATATGTTTTTTAATGTGAGAGTGAGTGGTTGAACACAGAAACAGGTTACCCAAAGAGGTATTGGAATCTTCTGTATCAGAAGTATTAAAACCATGAGTAACCTGCACTGTGTAACCCTGTTTTGAGCAGGTGCATTGGACTAGACAATCTCCAGAGGTCACTTCCAACCTCAAGCATTCTGTAATTCTGTAGTCTGAGAAATTAAGCAACCTGTAACTTAGTAATGTTAAATGCTTAACCTATTCAGTGCCTACAGTTGAACATTTTAGGGTCTGTGTAATTGCACTCTTTTAGGATACATGAAGAGTAGTGAGTTCAAATGAAAAGTCTCTGTGTTTCTCACTTTACCCAAAATCTTTGGGTATTTAAAATATTTATTTTATTCTTTATTTTCTCTTCAGGTGTTCTTATCTGCTAATTGTGGCCTATGGATGCACTGTAAAAGAGATTATGTTAATATAAAATCATACCTGAGCAGCTTTTATTTTTCAGGTTTCTCAAAATATGATTGAAGTTTTGTAAAAGAAAATACTATGTTTGGCCTGGTTGACAACAAAAGTGAGCCTCTAATGCATTATAAAGCCTGTAAAAGACTATCTTATTAATAATTTTTTAGAAGTTTTGCTTATGCATTACTGCAGGATGTACATGATAAAAATTCCGAAAATTATGTACCATCTCTATATCAATGTTTCTTTAAAGAGGGAAAGAAAATATTAAAAAGTAAATTTTTCATAAGCATTCCACTAAATACAGTAATTATTAGATTAAGTAAGCTGAATTGTGTAGAGATGTTAATTCGCTAAATTTCCAAAATAACTTTTACTGATCTAAAATGAGCAATGAATTACTCTATGTTGCCATCATAGAGTACTGTGAACCAGAACTTTCTGCAGCAGTTAAATGATGGTAAAACTAAATTTTTCATTATTAGCCTTCAGTGCTTATATAATAATAAAGAATATTTCCAAGGGAATTAAAAAGCTGTATAAAATAGAAATATACAGGAAGAACTTAATTTTTCTTCTAACTTTCCCTGAATCAAACAAATATGACTTGTTATGGGATTAAAACAGGCAATAAACACATGGCCTAGTTAATGGAGATGCTACAGGAGACATTTATCAGTCATGTTGGAGGATGCTTCTTCCTAACAGATTTTGTTCTTAGAATTGTTAGCTAATGCATACCCAGTGGTTCATCTTAACTAACTTATGTATCTAGGAATGAGCCAGCACAGTAGTTTCCATCAGGAGGCTGAAATAAAGCAGTATTTCTGTCTTCATCTCTACCCTTTAATTATGAACATAATAACCACAAACTTAGCATGTCTTTTAAATTGCAAGAAACAATGCTTTCTGGAGATGCATTTTCTGTAATGTGACAGGTGGGAGATAAGATGTCTGGTAGGTTTTGATTGGCAAGTACTTATTTGTATATAATTTAATGCACACAGAAGGTAGGTTGACCTCCATGGTCCATCTACTCACAAATTAGAGAGAGCACAGTCAGAATTCTGTCTATACCTCCACCATACTCCTGCCCCAAATATAAAAGAAACTAAGTTGTTTCCACGACCACATCCCTTTTAGTACATCTGTTTACCTTGACAGCAATATTTTCTCTAACCATCTGTGTAGTTTAGAATGTATAGGAGCAGATCAGATACAGGTCTGGGCTGATCAATTTGTAACTATCACTTATATTTTGCATAAAGTAAGACAGAGCTTTCAAATAAAAAGACCTTTGGCTACTGACTCATTGATCAAAACTCAAACTAGAATCAATGAACTCTTACATGCCAATATGAATATCACTAAAGCTGTATCATGATCAGTGAGGATGGGTTTTCTAAGCTTTCACCTTAACCTTCCCTTTGTTCCATCACTAACAGAAATTATTGATGAGAATTAAATTGATAGGTGAACTACAGAATCATGCAATGATTGGATGGGACCTCTGGAGATCATCTGGATCAACCCCACTGTTCAAGCAGGGCCACCTAGAGCCCATTGTCCAAGACCCTGTCCAGATGACTTTTGAGTATCTCCAAGGAGGGAGAGCACACAATTTCTCTGGGGAAATCTGTGGCCCTGCTCAGTTACCCTCACAGTGAAAAAGTGTGTCCTGGTGCTCAGTTGGAACCTCCTGTGTTCAGTTTGTGGCCATTGCCTCTAGGTCTGTCACTGGGCACCGCTGGAAACAGCCTGGCTTAATTTTTCTCAACATACTCCCTTCAAGGAGCTATGTATGTTGATAAGATCCCTCTGAGACTTCTCTTCCCTAGGCTGAGCAATCACAGGTGTCTCAACTTTTCCTCATAGAAGAGATACAGCAGATCCAAGTCTGGACTAAAGCTACCCCTGGACTAAAGGACTATTTGTTCAGCTACAGCTGTGATTATGGAAGGCGGTGTGTGAATCTATCATATCAATGATCACACCACCAGTCTTGATAGCAATTAGCAGCAGTTAGTTCTGTAATTTGGGCTTAATTGCCTTACTTAATACATGGTTCAGCACACCAAAATTTGTCATTCTAATTTCAATGGAGATCAAAGGTAAAGACTTCTTTTGAGACTGTGCTATAGATTCAGCTAACGGTGGAAAATTGGCTGCAAGTAGCTCAAAACCTAAATGTTTTAATGTTTAATTGATTATTTAATATTTCAGTACAGTGTTTTCTAATTAAAGGCTATTGGCTACTATAATGTAGATCTCTTCAGTATTAATAGACATTGTATGCTCTATGTTTTGCTTTTGTTTTGTTTTATATTTCCTCACACAGCCCCAATGAACTGCTACTTTTTTCCATTCAAAACAGAAGTGAACTGAATAATATTTTTCCTCTTTTCCACTTCTATCTTCATGCAAGAACTACATCTTACAAAATGCATTTTAATTTAGGAAAACATCATATAAGCAGTCTATATTTTCCCACAGCTTTTTCTACTTTGCTGCAGATCCAGAAAGTTGAACATGATTGCACTGATATGACAGTTGCTGAACCACTATCCACAGCCTAATGCAAAGCCATACAGCAAGAATAACTGGAGGCAGAAGCAGAAAATCTCTGGCAGGAATAGCTTGTAGCTGGTCTTTCTCAACTATCATCTCACTCTCAATGAGAAATGGAGACCAGACTACAGCAATTAAATTCTAGACACAGCAAAGGCAGGGAGTCAGTAAAGGAATTTGAAGAGATGGAACTTGAAGTTAAACAAAAGCTGCAAGAGGGACATAAAAAATGACAAAATTTAGGAGAGCACATATGTATTGTTAACATATGTTTCTAAATGTCAGAAACTAAGCGTTCTTATTTTTGTATCTTCAAACATGAAATCTATTTTCTAGACATATTACTAAATGCTATTAAATGCTATTAAACTTTTACCCTATTTTACTAAAAGGACATAAGCACCTGATATTCATCAGGTGACTCCATTCCTCCATTTCTAACTTTATATATTGACCTACAGATGACAACACAGCCTGTTCAGAGTCCATAAAGTTCTAAGTATATAAAGTAGTCCTTTATTACCAAACGTGAAATACAGTCAGTATAAGGATACGTATCCAGAGTCATCTGGTTTCCAGCAATGTTTCAACTTTTAGGAGTGGTGTGAAGACATAATTACGCATGCTTGAGTCTCTTCCTGACAGGCAATTGCCTTCTGTCTTCATCCATGACACATCACCAACACATCTGTAAACTTCTGTTGCCTTTTCTACATGTGGGCCCAGGAAATCTGATCTCAAATACTCAAAAGATTCTGGTTTATCAAAAAAGCTTCAAAAAAAGTCCCCATAATTATTTTTTTGCTAATCTTACACACCTTCCAAAAGCAGGTTTACATGCAGTCTGTACAATTTATTTAAGAAAGACAGAAGATTTGTATCTTACTAAAATTTAACTTCAACGCCTTTGAAACTCAAAAGTAAATTTATTACAGAAATAGAAAGTTCATAACCTTCCACTCGTTTGCAAGTTGTAGGTAACTGTCTTGGACACTATGAAGCAAACATTTCAGCCAAACAGCTGTCCATGGTATGCTCTGCTTAGCTAGACTAAATGTGGCACAAAATTTTAATTATTTAATGCTGAGAAAATGTCAAGTATCACAGAGATGAATGTGGCTTATACAGATAAGTACCCATCGGAAAAAGCTTCTGGATATATGTGTCTTTAAAGAGCAAATGTGAGCTGACAGTATACCTTCAAACACTATACCACAAACCAAAAACTCTACCCTAGCCATCACATAAAAATCTCAGAATGATACAGGCAGTTCTGTAGTTGATGTAACTTTTCTCCACCAGGTCAGACATAAGATGATATCTGAATTTATGCTTCCTTTGACTAATTGTGTAGGAAATTATCTCAAAATGACCCAGTTTTATTAGTTAATGAGCATGTAATACACTCAGGCTTTACCACTTTCTTAGAGGTCTGTATTGAAGGTTGCTCACCCACACTAAGAGAACATGGAGGTCTATAGAATCAGGACACTTCATATGTACAAAAAGCAGGCAGATTAATTAATGGGGCACCTCACACTCCAAGTTAAAATACTGCAGCTGTATGGCAAGAGAAACAGACAGAAACATGGCTCTCCCTTTGCCATGCACTGTTTTCTTGGAAGCACATTGCATCAACACGACTGAATAAAATCTTTTCCAATCTTAGTAAACAGAAAGTTTAGTGTATCTCGTGTCAGAATGTATGACAGACATGGAATAGCAGCTACAGAAACATGTGCATCAAACAGTAGCCCACCCATACTTACGATGTATACACGTTCCACAAAAAGCCTTTACTTGATATAGGTGCCCTGAAGGCAAATTACAAAGATGATCTAAGTAAGAAGAGGTATACAAATAAGACACCATCACAGATGTATGGTCTGTGTCAAGCTTTCATACATGTGTGGCACAATTAAATAGCGCCTGTGTTTTAGTTTTCAGTTCCTTGTTTTGAAATAGCATCTCTGTCATTAAGAAAAGATAGCAAATTATGCAAATTGTGTCTTTTAAGTCTGAAGTACACCGTGTATTTAAATGTACACTCACAAAATGGGAAACCCATAAACAGGTCTCTAAAGGGAGAAGTTTTGTTCATGAAGGAGTCTCATGACCAGGGAGCTGTTCACAAAGAGGGACCTAAGGTCTATTCTGGACTCCTTTTTTTAACATGTTTAAAAACAATACCTTAAAATGCATGTCATAGTTCACTTAGAATATGAATGGGCTTGATTTCTTGTGGAGTTGTTTAGATTTCAATCAAAATAAACTAATAAAGATATAATTATGACAGAGAATAGATGAGACTAAGTGACCACAATTTGAATTCCCTTCAGTGTTGTAATGAAGTGCTTTAATCCTGATAGCAATGGTCAGTCTTAGTGTACAACTTGTTCTTCTTGTGCTTATTCTAATAACAATCTTCATTTTCCTAATAACAACAACTAAAATTTAATTTCTCTCTGTGGTAGTTGTTTCCAGTAAACCAACAGAATTGCAATCCAAGATACCTAATACCTTCACCTGGTGTTATTCACCATTTTGTTTTCCAACTACCTTTATATCACTACAGTTTTGAAAGAGAGACAGTAGATCAAAATAAATTACCTTTGAAGGAGCAGGTTTTGAATTTTGCTTACACTCTACATTTCTCTGCTCCCTGCTAAACCCCCTCCTATTCCAGTGCTAACAGCTCTCCTTTTGTGCAGTAGCAAAGAGCTCAGGATATATACAAAAACATTTTGCAATGTGAATATATATAGAAAATTACCATTCACGCATCTAAAGGTACAAAAATGATAGGGGAACTATTGAACTAAAGTGCATGTTCTTCAATTTGCTGGATGTTATCAAATGTATGTTTATGCCATTACTTTAAGAATATCAAGTAGATAATTTAAACCTTTAAGGATGTCATGACAGTCTGTAAACAGAACATATGTAAGCAGATTGTTTCATCTGGGTAAAATACTGATATGATTTCCCTTAGAAGATAAATCATTGATGTGTCAGAAATGCATTTTTAAACTCACAGAAACTTCTAAAGGTCTAAAAGGTATCTTAAGTCTTTTTATCAGCTGTGCTTGTATACATAGGGAGAGAAGCCACCCTAAACAGTACTCAGCTTTTGTATAATACCAGGATATGTTTGTTATCCTTGCAATGTCATTTTAATGCCCTCTCATATTTGCCTAATTCCACAGCAGCCATTCTGTCCTGCTTAAACACTGAATGTTGATGAACCTTAGATGAAAACCAACAAGGGCAATTGAAACTAATGGAAAAACAGATACCTAGAGACTGTCTTAAAATAGGCTGAATGGAAGAGCAGAAAACCCTAATATTAAAGAAAATGAAGGGGAAAACCCTTGGGTTTAAAATTACTGGATAAAGGTTTAAATATTATGGTATAATATGATAAAGCCTCTAAAAAGTCTTTAACCCTTTACTTAGGAAATAACATGTACAAATTGTGACTAAGCATCTTGCATTACAGATTATTTTTATCAAATTGCCCAAACATTATTTGGAAGTATATTATGATTTTTTTTTTAAATAAGTGTTAAACCCACAGGCACTTAACTTTTCATACACAAATAATGACACTCACAGTCAGGCCAAACATGACCACTGTTTATTACAGCACTTTTTGTTTTAGAGAACTCATGAAAGCATCAATGCTAAGTACGGTGATGACTTTTGACCAGAACAATAATAACCTGTGGGCTGAAAGAAAATATGTATTGCAGTATAATCCCTAGTGGACAGTAGTGCACATAATAAAACTACCAGACATAAAATTTTAGGGGTATAAAAACTTAAATTTTTTAGAAACTCCCTATTGACTAGCTGTTTGAAATATGTCCAACAGGAAACATGGAACAAGAATGACACCTAGTGGTTCCATAGTCTTTCCATCAGGAAGGTTTCTTGTTCCTCTTCATTTGCAATGTACAGTCACATATATACACAGAAATGTACATGTTTTCTCAGTCTTATAGTTGATTTTACTTTTCAGTCTTCTAAAATCAGTGTTCTTCACCCTCATGTTGTCCCTGACTCAGTTTGTAATCTCATGAGATAATCTATAAATACCGGGTAAAGGAGAGATGCCTTTAACTTTGCTCCATTTATAGTCCTCAAGTCTGACAGCTGCAGAAAGCTGATGTGCAGAAGCAAGGGTATATACTTCTTTGATTTACCTTCTTTTTGATTCAGTGGTCATTTTTTTATAAACTGACTCCCCCATATTTGCTTTCATTAGCTATCAATTTTCTTTGGAGAATTCTTAGAAGACATATTAAAAAGAGAGGAAAATATTTCTGAACTTTAACTGAAGAAGGATCTTCCACTACTATCAGAGCTTTGAAAAAGGCTGAAAGATGAATTTGTGGAGAAACTTCAAATGGAACTAGCCCTTGTATGTAGACGAATGTATTGAAAGAAAATTCCCAGGCAAAATTAAAATAAATTTTCATCTGTTACATTTTGAAGCTATTCATGACATAAATGCTTTGTAATATTCAGTTTAATTTAAAAATAGCAATGTCATGTCTCTTTCTTAATATTTACCTGAAAATAACAAATGTAAAATCTTATAAAAAGGGTTATCCATAAACAAGCAGAGAGGAAAAGACTGGTTTTCCAAAACCATGTGTCTTAAATAAGCAGTAATGCTTTCATTGCTCCCTGAAATATCCTACCCTGTGCTCTCCTCAAAAATACATGAATATGGTTGATTGACAAAAGCCTGCATAGATATGAATCAGAACATTTTAATGTTAATTTATATGAAGATGTAATGATATTCTACCGCATATTTTTTCTGCTTCTGAATCTATTTCTGGACCACTACTAATAAAAAGGCACTGCTTCTTTCAAAGGTCTAATTACAAACCTCTAGAGAAAACAGTGCAATGGAATTTAAACATTGTCACAGTCACTGACCTCAAGCTGAACAGAGAAAGCAAATCTGCTGCAGTCCTTCACTTTACTTTTCAGTAGTGGTGAAAATCCGTATCTAATATTGGTTATATTTATTTACATGCCATGCTACATTATAGTGACAAGACCTAAGAAAATACCTGGATTAAACCTAGACAGATAAAATGTACTCTGCTTTTCATGAGCTTATCCTTGGGAGTCAGGCTTGAGAAATACTATGAGCTTTCCCATAATACAAACAAGAAAGATTTGCTTTACATAGAAAGCATGATGTGCTGGTTCATGGTGTAACTCCAGACAGTGACCAAGAACCACACAGCCACTCACCTACTGCCCCTGCAGAGGGAGAGAATTGGGAGGGCAAAAGAGAGAAAACTCCTGGGTTGAGATAAACACTATTTAATATGTAAAACAAAAGTCACACTTGCAAGCAAAGTGAAACAAGGAATTTATTCACCACTTCTCATGGGAAGGCAGGTGTTCAGACATCTCCACAAGAGCAAGACTCCTACAGTCCCCCCTTTTTCCCCCAGCTTTATATACTGAGCATGACACCATATGTTGTGGGATATGTCTTGGGTTATTTGGGATCAGTTGTGCCAACTGTATTCCCTCCCAACTCCGTGCACCCCCAGCCTCCTTGCTGGTGGGTTGGGGTGAGATGTAGAAAAGGCCTTGGCTTTGGGCAAGCACTGCCCAGCAATAACAAAAACATCCCTGTACTTTCAGCACTGTATTCAGAACAAATCCAACGCACGGCCCCACACCAGCTCCTGTGAAAAAAACTTACCTCTATTCCAGCCAAAACCAGCATAAGCTGCTAGATAAGAGTCTTAATATGCTGGCCACTTTGTTGAGGATGCATGCAGATTCCTGAGAAATACTGTTTTTCATTTTACCAAAAATGCAGTCTAATCTAAGTCTTACTTTGTGAAATGGTCTTGAACGTTTTTGGTAGACTTGGTCAGGAGGACAGCTTCCAACAAATTCTAACATAATGAGTGACACATTGAGGTTTCTATGGTTTACATCATGCAGGCATGTGGAGGGGACAGTGCAGGGATGTATACATGTTCTGTTAAAAGATTTGTGGCTTTATTATTGTGTTATAGCTGTAATTCATTTTATAGCAATGAATTTACTCAATGGATGTAGCAAGAGTTTCCTCTTCTTTTTCAAGGAAAATTTGGTCATCTAATTAAGTTCCCTGTGTAGAATTGAGAATTTTGTGCTTAGGTTTCTGATTTCTGTTTAGAGTGGGTCTAAAGAGAACTTCTTTGTGACTTAAGTTCTCCACCTGTAAAATGGAGAAATTTCTTTCTACTCCCTTTTATTCAGCTCTGTCTGTTTAGGTGATAAAGTATTCAAGGTAAAACATGTATTGATTTATTTGAATATATAGATTTTAGCAGCAAGAGAGCATTGATTCTGCTCAGGTCACCAGAAGGACCTCAGACTGATTAGGATTAAATAATAATGGCTGTTGCCTAATATTTCAGGTCAGAGGAGCCTGACTTGTCTGTTGCCCCCTCCTTCACATAGTTAATTTGCTGATGTATGTTTGAGTCTATCACAGCTCAGTTCTTTCTTTGCTCTTCTTCTCAAGGAAGGCAGCAGCCTTTTCTACAGTCTCCCTTAGATGTATCTCTGTTGGTAGATTTGAGAGTTCTAGGAAACCTTCCCAGACAAGGAACTCTATTATTTATTGGGGTAGATTTCCAGAAGATTTTCTCGCACTGGTCTGGGACAGAAAACTGTCAGTTTTCCAAGCAATGCCTGGGCATGATTCCAGTTTCAGAGTTTTCTTTGTAAAGTCTTCAGTGGCAATGGTAGGATATAAAAGAGGTTACAGCAAAATTTGTACAGTATGGTCAATGTTTAAGAAATGTGTGACCACAGTGAATGGTCACCAGCAAGCAAAATGGATTATTTCTTTTCTCATCTGCACCATAACATATGGATGCCTCTTTGAAGCACGTATTTCTGAAGCTACCTGAATTACAACTCACCACAACATTTCATAACAAGCAAAAATGAAACTTTCCTCAAACTTCTGGATTATTGCTACTCCTTCTAGCTTTATTGTACAAAGACTTCCTGCATCCTTCTGAGGCAATAGAGCTCTTCTGGAAGGAAAATTAAAGGAAGAAAACAAAAAGAAACTGCCTAATTTTTCTCACCCATAAAATCTTAATTTAAATGGTATCTAAATTAATAATTCATAGCAAATGCATTGTGTGATTAATCAAGCCTCCTTTTGTATTACGCACTTTTGTACTATGGTATTATTTGCATTACAAGTATACATTATTTATTTTCTCAGTGTAACCGTTCTTAAAAGTATAGTTTAAGAAAAGAGCTGGGGTTTGACTATATCTGGGAGAGTTAGCAGAAAGGCAGTATTTTAAATGTGTTTAAAATATTGGTTCTGTGTCCAATAAATACCGTTTAAGTTATCATCCGTAACATGAATTTGCTACCATGGTATTTAACAGCCAGCTGCAGAGTAGAAATTGAAGACCTTAGTGTAAGCCCTTGCAAATTATTTCAGAGAACTGCATCAGTTTACTTATAGTTCATACATTTGCACAGGAAGTTCCAGCTTATATGCTAGATCTTTCTCTGGCTCATTTAATTTCCTCTGTATCAAGCACATTACAAGGGAAAAGTGGACCCTGCCCTTTGCATCACAATCTCCCATATTTCTTACTTGCTGCTCATTGGTGAGAGAAATATTTTCCCTCCGCTCTTTGTGAATAAATCTCAGATTGCCTCTCTTTGTATATTCGTGCTAGAAAACCATCCTTCCCTGAAATGTTCATTTGAAAGATCATGGAAAGGAGGCACACATAGTAAAACAGGTTCACTTGAACAAAGATTCACAATAATCCTTTTGTGTTGTTCACCCTACACCATCTTCAAGTCTAGAATGAAGGTTCAGGTAATTTCTTGTTCTGTCTTCACACAGAATAATGGAAAATTCCAATTTCCTGTTACAAGGTGTGTGTAGAAAATCCACTTTAACAGCTGAAATAGTTAGAATTTGGAAGATGTGAACCTAACCTACCCAGGTGAATCTTCATATGATTTGCTTGCTCAGGAAAGTGAGGTGACTATTTCATGATACTTAGAGTGTATTGAAGGAATTAAACAGTAAAAGCAAAAGAATACTGTGAGACAGTTTTATTTGCTTCAAGGTTTTCTTGCTCTCTATGCAATGAGTCTTGCTTGGAAGACTGTGGCCTTAGGACCTGTGATTAAAGACTGTTAAATACTCAGCAAATGGCCGCAGCATCAAATGGAAAGGAGTGATGAGAACAGAAGGAAATCTTGCATATCAGACCAGTGTAAGGGCAAAATGTAAGCACTTACCTTATCGCCTTCATGCTATAGACAATGGCTGTAAAAAAATCCTTTCTAAAAAATGACTTTTCCAGGAAGTTAACAATAAATGACAGTTCAGAAGAGAGAACAATTTACTGATATTCTGGACCTGAATACTTAGTTGCCTGAGTAAGGCTTGCTTTGTTTTCTTTTTCTTTAATTTGTTCTCACTTTTATTGCAACCCCTCAGGCTCTGGAAATGGGTATCTTCAATTACAAGTTATTTAAATCAGCTGTTCCAGAAACGTATTTGCTATTTTGATCAACTCTTGAATGCTAATTAGAATATTCTTCCTACTGCTTTTCTCCTTAGGAGCTAGAAACTCAGCTGTGTAAATCAGCTTTTGATGATGTACACAGTGGTACGTTTGACTCTGAATGTTTAAAGAGAAGGAAATGTTGCAATAGCATATTTACCACAATGGTATTTGATTTCGCTTTGTTAAGGGTAGCAAAGAATGGCAGAGGAAAAACAGGTTTTATACCTAAGTGGTTAGACTGCAGTTCAGGAAATCAGTTCTTTTGAATCAGTTTTTATGAATGAGTTTCTTAAAATACTAGGTTAGTTCTTTTTCCACAACACTTTTCCTCTCTGAAAATTAAATTCCAGTCCCTTATCTCAATAATAGGACACAAATTTTCCTACTACACCAAAATGCTTTAAGGCTGTTTCTAAAGCTTTCATCACCCTCCTTATAAATGATGAGTATATGACCTGGAGAGTAACTTTTTTTTTTTTTTTTTAATCGTGGTATATCTACAGGAAAATGAGTGACATTTTCATCAGCATTCTCCTTACTAACTCCTTCCCCAAAGGAATTTTCTTCATAACTACATTGTGTAGGATGCCAAATAGTAGTCAAACCTAGTGTACCAGCAGGATAGGCCTAGTGAGACCAGCATGATTTCTCCTCTCAGTCCATTGAAACAAATTTACCAGACTTAAGACAGAGAGTGCTCATCCCCGGTGTGCTAGGCATGGAGGTGCTGCAGTTCCTGGTGCCCAGGTCCAACCTACAGTGAGACTGAGCACACATACTCCCTGTGTGCTATATATGCATACTCTGGAGGAAAGCAGCAGATCAATCCCGAAATGAAAATAATGTGTTTAGAGCTGACACCATAAAGAGCAATCACATAAATTTAACCTAGCCTAATCAGGATTGGAACTAAATGAAAGAGGATCAAATGGTCCCATTTTGTTCTTATTTTCCACCTAACCAGACTCAAAGATTGCTAGCAGATCTCATGTCCTCCATTCATGTACCCTTACACAGGGCACTCTGTAGCAGGCCTAGGCTTCCCTGTAGCTAGTCCCCAGATCTCATGTCATACCTACTGGCTGGTCTAGCTTGACATGTGCTGCTGTCTCATAGAAACACATCAATCTCTACAGTAGCTGGCCCACAGGGCTGTGTTCTCCTCCATATCTCCCAGACTGCTTGAACTACTTGCCAGTTCATCTGTCTTGAAGCCTTCAAGCTTCTTGTACAGAAATACACACAAAAGCAGAGATCACATTCCCACAGCAAAATGTCTATTGAATGTACAAGCTAGCTGCTTACATGTGTCTGCCCCTTTTACTCTCCTCTCTCTCTTTTCCTATGTTTGTTCCCTCCAGATCCAGCATTTCTCTGCATGTCTCTTCCCAAACAGCCTGCTTCAAATTACTTTTTCTGCATTCAGCCCAGTCTTGCTACATCCACACTCAACTCTGCTAATTTTGAAGGACTGGAGAGAAGACTACAGGTATGGTTATATGAATGTTTTGTGAAACCTCCTTAAGGGAAGACGGTCAGTGCTGTTTGGTCTGTGTAGAGTTAAAATGCGTGCCTGGATGCTTGTCTGTATCTACATTCTACTCTAGAAATTTATCAGAGCAAACTGTGAGTCTTATCTCACTTCTTTGCATAATTCTAAACTAACCAGGTGTTAGATGTCAAGACAAATTAAAAGTAATTCAGGATTTACTCAAACTTTATGATGTCAAGACTAAAGATGGAGGACAAGGAAGCATCAGACCTACAGCAATATCAAGATTTTATGGTTTATTTCATTAGTTAAGCCTTATGAATATCAAATATCACAAGCTTTCGCAGCCTGGCTCTTCTCTTTGTATAACTGAATATCTTTCAAAGCTAGAATTAACCACAAGCTGATTCTGAATTACAATCAGAACTCTGGCTTCGCATGGATAACTGAGACTTGGCTGGATAACACTACAGGGATCCAAATGGATATCTACTGTTTTTTCCGAGGGAATATAAAATCAGTTTGTTACAGTGATATAGTTACAGTTTTTTAATAATTTTGTTCTTGAATTTCAGATTTGGGCACTCCTGAAGAGAACTCAGAGTCTCAGATGTGTTAGATTTCAGAGTATTCTAAAATGCTTATTATTTCCTCTCTGGACCTGGAAAATAGTGGATTTGTAAACGTGAAGTAGGGAATAAGAGTGTTTCTATTCCTAAAAGAATTGTTGGGGGGCTTGTATAAGTAGTTCAGAAATCATCCATATTTGGTCATTCTGGTTCAGTTGTGTGTGTTACTGTCTGCAGGGGTATGCAGCGCTTCAGATTCAGTGGAAATAAACAAAGGAAAAAGATTTTTTGCCACTGTGTATTTATGTGACTATTGACAGCAGCTCAGAGGAAAGAGCATACTAGTACAAAGATTTCCACTTAATGTGATCACTAGCTAATTTGATCCTCCCTGTTATTTGATTTGATCTCCAGGAAATAAATCATTTCCATTGATTCTTACTGTGGATTCTTATTGCTTATTTTGTTCACGTCCACTTCAGCTAATACTAGATAATTCAATCAACATTTATTGAATCTGTCATGGAAAAGGGAAGAGTAATCATGTTGTTTACAACATAAAAATAGATTTCTATCACGTGTCTTTTCTAGTCTGCTTTTCAGTTTTCCTGCATCAGTAGATAATGACTTGAAATTGGTAGTTACCTTTGAGAGAAGCTGGAAATTAACATTTTACGGCACCTGCAACATGGCCAAGCAGAAGATAAAATTAAAAATGGAAAAAGCTATCAACATATTTCTACTCTGATTTGTAGTGATGTATTAAAGGGTCCACACTGTTGAAGTCAGGCAAGCTACACTGACAAGAAAGCAATCAACCCAAGAGATTACATCCTTGGTTTGTTTAAGCATTAGGTAATGAACTTGCACAGAATGCTGTTTTAAATTTGAAATTTCACTAGTTTTGTTTTCTCAGATCATTTTAGCAACATATATTTTAGGTGCTTTCTTAAGTCCACTAGGGATAAATCATCTACTTGCTTGACATGATCCAAGTAAGGTGAAAACAAATAGCCAGCCCCTATGGAGAATTCAGTTGAGTCAGTGGCTGTGAAATATGTGGGTGGTAAAAATTAAGTTAATTATGATGGGAGCATTAATTAGTCTTTTAAGCCACTAAGGCAAAGGAATTTTATATTAGCTACTACTATTAACATGAAGCGGTGCCATGGAAGTGATTCTCCCCCTCATTGACCAGTGATCATATTCCCTGGGCATCAAATGTGGAAATACATAATCTTCTTAAACAAAAATACTTTCTGAGTCTTTGCCTCAAAATATGGGATCCCAAAAAAGTTCCCCTATTGAGCAATGGATAATTAAGACTAGATTTAATTTTGATTTTCAGTGTTGTGACAACATTTTTTCCAAGGACACCAGTATAAAATCAAACAGTAACTCAATGGAAACTGGAAATGTTTCATATGCAAACAACTGCTTCTAATTGCATCTCTGCTCTAATTTTACCACTCTTCATTTTTATGGTCAACCACTCAAAGAGGGTAGATATTTTTGCAGCATGACTGAGAAGGTTTTGTTGTATTTAACAGCAAATAATTCTATCATAGGGAGATTCTGTTTATTTTAAGTAGTTCACATATATATATGTTGTGGATTACTGCATTGTATAATATAAGACTGCAGAAGAAATCTAAAGCCCAACCTACTGACATTTTACAACATGATTTTAGTTCAGGCATAGGCATAAAGAAATGCCTGAGAATGGCCACTCTTTTCAGTTCTGTGTTAAGGAACTACTGAGTATTTAACTCTAGAACGTTCTCTGTTCCAAGGAAAATGGAAAAACCCATCATATAAGTCTTCCTTTTATAAAGTGTTCTTGGAAAGAGATGGTCATCTTAGTGAACGTAAATGATTGTGATAAATATAGAGATGGAGAGGAAAGTTGTCGTGTCTAAACCATGTCTTATATTTTGTAACTGGAATTACAGAAAGCATATATTAATGCAAATTAATTTCACTACTTTTCCGCCTATCTCTTTAAAACTTTCTAAAATATTTAAAACTTTGTCTTGTAAAAACTAAGAATTTTCTTTCACTAATCTATCAAAATAGAGATTCGTATACTGTTATATCACAGGATGATGATAGTTATTTTTCCAAATAAATGCTTTTATTAGTTGAATGTTTAATTCAGCACACAACCTAATTATTGTATCATGAGTAGAGACTGGAGGATACCAATACCCCAATTTCAAGAGATCAATGATCCAGTATCTGGTTCCAAGGCTCATAAACTGACTCCTCTGCAAGATAAATAAGACAATAGCTACAGATTTGGTTTTCTCCATGCTGCTTAAGAGGGAAACTTATAAGAAGCCAGCCATTCTGGTCTGGCAGGAACTGTTTTCTATCCCTAAGTTTGGACAAATCCATAATCTTTAATAAGTAAGCAACATATAGGTTTTTTTAAACAAAGAACTCCTGCAACAGCTGAGGGCAATAGTCTTTTTTGACTGGTGTCAGATCCCCAGCTGTGCCCAGTCTCCTCTGATTCAGAAGGAACACACGAGATTAAAAAAAATGGCATAAATCTAGCTAATTATACATCATAAAAGCTCATGTTCATGAGGTGTCACATACTAAAAACTACAATTTCTTCCTATTAAATATAAAGAAAGCATAAGGTGACAGGCCCAGTTGTAGATAAGTACATTTTGTAGGTGGATTAAGTCTACCTACCATGCCTGTAGAAGTTCAGGAAAATAATGAGCCAAAATAATCCAAAAAATGTGCTAGTTTATTTCAAATTTCAAGAGTGGATTTCTTCATCATAACACTGTTATTTTTGTATAGAGGATTCTGGAATTAACTCAGACCCCCAATCTCAGTGCAGTGGCTGTTCATTTTCTTGCACAGAAGAGAAAAACACAGACAAGATAACTCCAGCCCAGGCTCATCTCATGTCACTTCCGGAATTAAATGCAGATCTTGGAAGAGCTACAACATCTTTTGGAGAGAGGGGACACTTACAACTTCTATTGTCTACAAGAATTTTGGGTGACTAAGTCCTTAAATGTATTTATTTCACTTAAATGACTTAACTTAGGAGGAAGAAATCTGGGCTTTTGTGTCTTTGTAGAGATTAGTGAACTGTTTTCATGGAAGTTGGAATACGAAGAAATGAGTCTTGCAAATTCAGTAGGATATTAAATGTCTATTGGGAAAATGTAATAGCAATGCTGTTTTCCTTGCAGGCATATTGCACTAATCTTGCAAGAGTAAACTCTAGAAATTCAAAGACAAGACAGCAATAAAAGTACATTTGAATGAACCAGCACTGATCCAACAATCTGTAAAGGAATAAAATAAACCAGTGAAAAAAGATGCAGTCAGTTTCAATGACTTATGACTAGAAATTGTGTATCAGCCTGAGAGATAAAAATACAAATAAAATTTCCTTCTGAAATTAATTGAAAATTCAATTCAGTGTTACTGCAGAAAATCCATAAAGCTCAAGTAGCCTTGCCATGAATTTGTTGATAGGCAGAAAAGACAGGCTGTGTATCTTGTTGCTGGAATCAATGGTACTGAACCAGGACCTCTTGCAAAGGCAGAAAAATATTTTGTCTATGTAGTAAAGATCACAGTATTAGATTAATTAAGTTCCCTTCTAATTATTCAGCAGCTTCTCTTTTACATTTGGAAAGATTTAGAACTGGTTTAGATTTAGAACTGTTTAGATTTAGAACTCTTCCTTGTATCTATATTCTACCACTTTATTTAATTTATTACTAACCTTGCTGAAACTACCGGCAGATTAAGGTACTGCATAACAACTGCAATCCAATAAAGGCTGACCAGAAGCAAACATAAAACTCTTCAGCATTAAAGTGTGAAAATAAAGACTTGGATTTTAATTCCAAGATGAATGTAAAAAGCAGCCAATACTAAGGTGCAATGCAGTCTTGTTGT